>NW_024425008.1:39844201-39984778 GCF_017311325.1 Ursus maritimus
GGGACTCGATGTGGGACTCGATGTGGGACTCGATGTGGGACTCGATGTGGGACTCGATCCCGCAACGCCAGGATCACGCCCTGAGCCGAAGGCAGACGCTTAACGACTGTGCAGCTCAGGCGCCCCGGCTTGTCTCTTTTAATAGGTCTCATGAGTGAGGTTAGAATTGCCGGTCTGGCTGTTCCCAGTCCTGCCTGCAGGTGGAGCAAAGCGGAGTTCACAGCTAACGGGTGGTAAATAATTAGGGTTTTCCCTCCCCGCCTTTCCACAGCTGACTGGTTGAGGCAAATCAGCAAGTCTCACCTGATATCAGCTAGGTGAAACTCAGTCTTCCAGACAATTTTTTAAACTGCAGGTACTTGGGAGTCAGTCCAGCCAGTCTTAAAAATATTTGCAGTGAAGATGTTCAGAATCCATCGTGCTCTGGTTACAGAAGGTATGGAATCAAACATAGGGAGAATAGGAAATAAACTTGATTTTTTTTTCTTTTGCTACTTAATTGCTAAAACCAAAATCAATTTTGTATCAGTACAAAATAGGATATGGAAACAGTAAGTGCCAGGCAACGTAATTCAAAACGAATTGGGAAGGACTTCTTTAATTTCCCCTAATTTAAAGGCCATCCAGAGAATTCTCGATTAGGTTAAAAAGACAAAGTGCGGTCAATGATTTACTGATTATGATTGGCACGTCCAAAATAAAATGACCCCCCAAAGCTAAAATGGGACCAAAGATCTATCCTTAAAGTGTAAATAAAACTAATATCAGGCAAAGTAGAATTTAAGGCAGTAAAAGTTTTAAATGGTTACGTGGTTAAAAAGTCAACTTAGGACTATAAGGTACAATCATTAGTGAATACCTTACAGCATGGACTTATTCTGACAAAATAATATGGCATTAAAATACAAAGAAAAAAAGCACTAGAAACATAAGAAATGAAAAAAAAATCACTATTGCCATGGATGATTTTCATGCCCCCTCCCCATCAAAGGTCGATCAAATAAACAGAAAGGCATCTGTTTAAATACATATTTCTGGAGCCGCATAACTCAAAAGTTGGATCTGTATTCAGTAGGAAGAGTATATTTAGGATGGTCTGTTTTTAAGCATAGGCTGATACAGACTTGCAGTTCACTTTTGGGGTCTTAAAGGCACTTCAAGAAAATCATGGTTCTCCAGAGCAGCTCAAACAAATAGAGGTTCAGCAAGAAGCTTGTGTAACTGAGGGAGAGGCACGCCGCACGTAAAACTGTGGTGGGGCAGAGAAAATGAACAGTGTTTCAAACAGGAGCCCCAAATCAAAGTCCCAAGGAACAGAATCTCTGGCTGTTAGGTGTTAGTTTGTGATCTAGCTGCTTTGTGCATGCGAAATTCTGTATACTGTGATCTAGGATGAGTATCAGTCAGGATTTTGTTTAATCATGGGTAGCAATTCTCCAATGAACAAGCTGGCAGGTGGTTTGTATCATTGTAATGGGCGGCTTCTAATAGAGCTGCCAATGATCCCCATCTTGGTGTCCGTGCTCCTGTGTAGTCTTTTCCCCTCCAGTGTGAGCTGGACCTAGAAACTTGCTTCTAGTGAATAGAATACAGCAAGAAAGATCTGAGGGGTAAACACCTGGAGTAGGAAAACAAAAAGGCGGGCTTCTGCCCTGCTTGCTTGCTCTAATGGAAACCAGCCGCCATGCTGTGAGAGGCTCACGAGGCAGAAACTTGAGGGAGGTCAGTCAGCCAACAGCCAGCAAGGAGCTGACACCCTCAGTGCAGCTAGCTCACAAGGAAGTGAATCCTGCAACCACGTGAGCATTCTTGGAAGTGGAGCCTCCGGAGTTCAGCCTTGAGGGAGTTGAGGTCCCAGCCAACACCTTGACTGCAGTCTTGTGAGAGATCCAGAGGACCAGCTCTGCCGCGCCTGGACTCCTGACCCACAGAAACCGTGAGAGAAAGTGTTTCTTTTTTTTATGCTGCTAAATTTGGGAGTAATTTTTTGAGCAGTCGTAGATAACTAGTACAATCATTATACCAATGACATAAAAATCCATAGCTAAGGGGGCGCCTGGCTGGCTCAGTCGGAAGAGTATGTGACTCTTAATCTCGGGCTTGTGAGTTTGAGCCCCATGTTGGGTGTAGAGATTGCTTAAAAATAAAATCTTAAAAAAAATCCATAGCATATTTTATTGACAAATGTGGTACATGAGGTAGTTTACAAGCCTTGATATATTAGGCTACAGGGGAAAATCTCAGCAAACGTAAGAAAGCAGGAATTAAACAGTTCATCTTCTCTGAAATGTTTTTATTTAACTTGCAACAAAAATACTCTTTAATTACTTGGAAATTTTTCTTCTCATTGTGTGTATCGTATATGCTAAATGGTGCAAAAACATGCACATACAATTTAAATAATAAAGTGGAAATCCACAGAGACATCGTGCAGGTCAAGAAATAGAACACTGCCAGTGCCAGAAACTCCCTGTGTGCCTTCCCCGATCCCAGTTCCAGGGGTAAACACTATTCTGACTTTGAGGGTGAACGTGTTTGGGCTTTTCTTTATTTTACCACTTATGTGTGTATCATAATACATGTACCCGTTTGTGTCTTTCTCTCTAGCTTAGCTGTAAGTCTCAGGTCAGATTGCTCACGTGCAAAGGCAAGGACAGGGACTCAGGTGTACGTGGTCTGTGGAGCTCGAGCTCTCGGGAGAAAGAGGGTGAAGGAAGCAGGGCAGGGATAGGAGCTAAGCAAGGACGAGCTCTCTTCTTCAGCCTGATCCCCAGCGGAGCTCTGGAGCATGGAAAGTACCACAGTGTTGGTCCCAATGAGATACTGTGACAGCATGTCATAAAAGGTCTTTGGCCCGTGTGTACTGGGGTACCCTTTTCGCCAAGGGCCCCCAGAACGGGACAGCTGCAAGTCATTAGCAACCAATACAGGAGCTGAGGGATGGAGCGCTGGCCTGGGAAAGGGGTCTGGGCAGCAGCCATGATCTATTCTGTTTGAGATTCAGCCTTGCTGTTTGTGTAGCTGCAATCCATACACTTTCATTGACAAATAGCATTCTATTGTGTGACTATATCATATGCTATCAGCGAACATTGGGTTGTTTCCAGATTTACCTATTACAAATCGTGCCGCTTTGACTATTATCATGTATTGTGTTGGGCATATTGTGTTGGCATATACCTAGGAGTGGAATGGCAGTGTTACAGGGAATGTGCATCTTTGATTTTACTATATTATAAAAATTGTTTTCCAGTTTACACCACACAGCAGCATCGTTTGGTAGCTCCCACTGCTCTACGTGTATTTTCAGACTTTATAGGTGTTAGCCATTCTGGTCAGTTTGAAATGGTATCTCATTAAGGATTTAATGTGTTTTCCTTCTTGATAATAATGATGTTACACACATTTCCATACCTTTATTGGCTCTTTGGAAGTTTTTTTTATAAAGTTTTTGTTTATAAAATTTTTTTATAGAATGTCTATCTTCTCATTGATTTGAAGATGTCTGACCTACTGATACTTTGTCAGTTCTATGTGTTACAAAAATCTTCTTCCATTCTGTAATCCCTCTTTTCAATACCATTATGGTGACTTTTAATGAATAGAAGTTTTCATTTCATGCAAATCTAGTATAGATCTCACAACCCTGTGATCAGGACTTGAGCCAAAATCCAGTTTTGGACGCTTAACCATTGAGCTATGCAGGTGCCATTTTACTTTTAGGTTTTAATCCAACTGTAATTTATTTTGCGTATGGTATGATGTAGATAACTAATTTTGTAGGTTTACCATATAAATAACCAGTTGTCTCCAACTGAACTTTTTACTGGAAAGTTCTTTCTTTCCTCATTGATATTAAATGTCATATTTCAGTCTCATAGCAAGTTTCTAGATTTGTTTGTCCATTTCTAGTCTCTCTGTACTATTCCATTGACCTGTTGTCTTAGTTACTATAGTTTTATAATACCTGGCACATTCAGTCCTCCCATCTTGTTCTTTTTGAAGCAGGCCCTGCTTTGTGTTTCCATATAAATTTTTAAATAAGCTTGCCAAGTTCCACCAAAACCAACAAACCAAACAAGCAAAAAAAACAAAAACCTGTTTTTTTTTTTAATTTAGATTATACTGGATCTATTGATCAATTTGGTTTACCTCCCAATTTACTTTGGTCTTCTTCAGTGTCTCTTTTTAAGGTTTTAGCTTTTGTTAAAATATAATATACATATAGAAAAGTATGCAGATTATAAGTAGATGATGGAATGAATTTTCACAAAGTAAACACACCTGAGTAACCACTCAGACCAAGGAACAGAATACTATCAGAATCCCAGACCCTTGTTGTATGTAAGTGTTGGATCACTAAATTGTACACCTGAAACTAATATTACACTGTAGGTTAACTAACTGGAATTTAAATTAAAACCAAAAAAAAAAAAAAAAAGAGAGAGAGCGAGAGAAAGAAAGAACTACAAATTTGGGAGCCCCCTCCCAGAATGACTGAATTGGAACTCATGGTGGTAGATTCCAGGAACCTGTATTATAACAATCTCTCCAGGAATTCTTTTGTTGTTGTTGTTGTTTTAATTTGAGTATACTTGACACACAATGTTACATTAGTCTCAGTGTGCGGCTGTGTTTTAACTTCCCTACCCCTTATGCTGTGCTCACCACAAGGGTAGCTGCCACCTGTCACCATACAGCGCTCTTACAATGCCACTGATTATATTTTCTATACTGTGCTTTTTATTCCTGTGACAGGAATGCATACTAAAGTTTGAGAAGCTTTGCTTTTATTCTTCGCTTGGGAAGGCGGGATGTCCACGAAAGGTAGTCAGTGCTGTATCTGGAGTGGCACTTGTAGGAAGGCAGTGGCGCTTTCAGAGAGGATGCACTATAAGTTGGTTATATTTACAAAGGAGACCAGCATGAAGCATGCTTTCCTTAATGATTGGGTGTGGGCATCAACCACACAGTGCTGGCCAAGGGAGCCTGCAGGGCCCTCCATCTTCAGAGCTGTTGTCGTAACATTTTATACCATGGGTAGAGAGTAATACTCTTCCTCTTATTCGAGTAATGAGCAGTTTGGATTCTTTGATTTCAATAGATCCATAAAGATGAAAGAAAACCTACTTAGGATACATAAAAGAGTATAGTGAAATGGTATAGTTAATACTTTAGATTCCGGGATGTGTTAAAGCCTGAGATGATGGGCCCAAAATATAAGGGTTTCCAAAAATCTCCTCAAATAAGGGATAACCAAACTGTACATCATTGTATTATTTATGCCCACAAGTTGTAGAAATAAGTAATAAAATTAACTCAGGATTTGCAGACCAAAAAAAAAAAAAAAAAAAAGAAAGCAAAAGAAAAGTTAGACCCTCAAAACTCCTTTTTTAGTTACTAACGTCACCTATAAAAGTTAACCACTTTCTTGACTTCTGATATCATATATTAACTTTCTCTGCTTTTGAACTTCATATAAATAGGCTCACAGAGTATATACTTGGCATTTTTCACTCAACATTATGCTTATGAAATCCACCCATGCTGTTCAGATAGTTTTGTTCATCTCATCCCTACAATAGATTAATTCATTCTGTTGTAGATGGACATTTGAGTTATTTCTAACTGGGCTGTTACAAATGGTAATAAACATTCTGGTACACATCTTTGAGGAGCACATGCATGCATTTCTACTAAGGATATAACTGTGAAGTAATGGCTAGGTCATAAGGTTTTGTCCTTATGGACAAAGGCCAAGCAGTCTTCCAAAATGGATTGTATCAATTTATACTTCTATTGCAGTATTTGAAAGTTCTAGTCCATTCACATGCTCGTCAGGACTTCATATTGTCTATTTCACTTTAGCCATTCTGTGACCATACACTAGTATCACGTTGCAGTTGTAATTTGCAAATTCCTGATAGGCATGCTTTCATATGTTTATTGGCCTTTGGCTATCCCTCCATAAAGGATCTGTGCAAGTCTTTTCCCATTTTGTAAGAGGTTATCCGCCTTTTGCTTATTGATTTATGAGAGTTTCATTATCTGAATCTATTAAGTTCTTGAGTTTTGCACTTTGGATGGAGTGTGGTGAAATTTTGTACAGTGTGGAAATTCTAGTAAATCCAAATGTGTTTGGTTCCTAGAATTCAAAATGAGAATTTCGATAATGAAGGATATCTGAAACCTTTGCAGGTGCGTTTCTGTTGATTCTAGCTTCTGGTTCCTCATTTCCTGGTGAGCTTGATAATTATGCCAACTGCTTATATTTCTGAGATTCTCTGATTCTCTGGCGTTTTCCTCCAGAGAAGAACTGCATTTGCCAAGTGTCTATGGTCAGTCCAGGACTACTTTAAACCAGTTCAGGGCATAAGGTTTTTATGGACAATCAGATGAGGTGAATTGGGGTTACCAACTCACAATCACTGCCAGCATGTGGTTGTAACTTCCCGAGGATAGGGTTTTCTTTTCTTTACTCCCTCTGCACTGTTCAGCATCAAAGGATTTTATTTTTCTTACGGTCTCCTGGGGGTGGGGATTAGAGAGGGAAAGACAAAGTTTACTTCTGGTTCATTCTTTTTGTTTGTTTATTTTTTATGTAAAGTTCGGTGATTCATTAGTTGCGTATAACACCCAGTGCACCATGCAATACGTGCCCTCCTTACTACCCATCACCAGCCTATCCCATTCCCCCACCCCCCTCCCCTCTGAAGTCCTCAGTTTGTTTCTCAGAGTCCATAGTCTCTCATGCTTCATTCCCCCTTCTGATTATCCCCCCTTTCTTTATCCCTTTCTTCTCCTACTGATCTTCCTAGTTCTTATGTTCCATAGATGAGAGAAACCATATAATTATCTTTCTCTGCTTGACTTATTTCACTTAGCATTATCTCCCCCAGTGCCGTCCATGTTGCAGCAAATGTTGAGAAATTGTTCTTTTTGATAGCGGAGTAATATTCCATTATATATACGGACCACAACTTCTTAATCTAGTCATCTGTTGAAGGGCATCTCGGCTCCTTCCACGATTTAGCTATTGTGGACAATGCTGCTATGAACATTGGGGTGCATATGGCCCTTCTCTTCACTACGTCTGTATCTTTGGGGTAAATACCCAGTAGTGCAATGGCTGGATCATAGGGTAGCTCAATTTTTAACTTTTTAAGGGACCTACACACTCTTTTCCAGAGTGGCTGTACCAACTCGCATTCCCACCAACAGTGTAGGAGGGATCCCCTTTCTCTACATCCTCCCCAACAATTGTTTCTTGCCTTGTCAATTTTTGCCATTCTAACTGGAGTAACATGGGATTTTAGTGTGGTTTTGATTTTAATTTCTCTGATGGCTAATGATTTTGAACATTTTTTCATGTGTCTGTTAGCCATTTGTATATCTTCATTGGAAAAGTGTCTGTTCATATCTTCTGCCCATTTTATGATTTGTTTATTTGTTTCTCACGTATTGAGTTTGAGAAGTTCTTTGTAGATCTTGGATACCGGTCTTTTATCTGTAGTATCATTTGCAAATATCTTCTTCCATTCCGTGGGCTGCCTCTTAGTTTTTTTGACTGTTTCCTTGGCTGCGCAGAAGCTTTTTATCTTGATGAAGTCCCACGAGTTCATTTTATCTTTTGTTTCTCTTGCCTTTGGAGATGTGTCATGAAAAAGGTTGCTTTGGCCGATGTCCTAGAGGTTGCTGCCTATGTTCTCCTCTAGGATTTTGATGGATTCCTGTCTCACATCGAGGTCTTTCATCCATTTACAGTTTATCTTTGTGTATGGTGTGAGAGAGTGGTCAAGTTTCATTCTTTTGCATGTAGCTGTCCAATTTTCCCAGCACCATTTATTGAAGAGACTGTCTTTTTTTCCACCGGATGTTTTTTCCTGCTTTATCAAAGATTAGTTGCCCAAAAAGCCGAGGGTCCATTTCTGGGTTGTCTATTCTGTTCCATTGGTCTATGTGTCTGTTTTTGTGCCAGTACCATGCTGTCTTTGTGATGAGGCCAATATTACCTTGATCCCCAAACCAGGAAAAGACCCCATCAAAAAGGAGAATTACAGACCAATTTCCCTAATGAAAATGGATGCCAAAATTCTTAACAAGATCCTTGCTAATAGAATCCAACAGTACATTAAAAGGATTTTCCATCATGACCAAGTGGGATTCATGCCTGGGATACAAGCGTGGTTCAACATTCACAATCAGTGTCATAGATTTTATCAACAAGCATAAAGCCAAAAATCATAGGATTCTCTCAATAGATGCAGAAAAAGCATTTGACAAAATACAGCATCCTTTCCTGATTAAAACCCTTCAGAGTGTAGGGATAGAGGGTACATTCCTCAATCTCATAAAAACCATCTATGAAAAGCCTACAGCAAATATCACTCTCAATGGGGAAAAGCTGGAAGCCTTTCCCTTAAGATCAGGAACTCGACAAGGATGCCCACTCTCACCACTATTATTCAACATAGTACTAGAAGTCCTTGCAACAGCAATCAGACAACAAAAAGGGATAAAAGGTATCCAGATTGGCAAGGAAGAAGTCAAACTGTCTCTCTTTGCAGATGACATGATACTCTATATGGAAAACCCAAAAGAATCCACTCCAAACCTATTAGAAGTTATAGAGCAATTCAGTAACGTGGCGGGATACAAAATCAATGCTCAGAAATCAGTTGCATTTCTATACACGAATAATGAGACTGAAGAAAGAGAAATTAGGGAATCCATCCCATTTACAATAGCACCAAAAACCATACGTTACCTTGGAATTAACTTAACCAGAGACATAAAGGACCTATATTCTAGAAACTACAAATTGCTCTTGAAAGACATTGAAGAAGACACAAAAAGATGGAAAAATATTCCATGCTCATGGATTGGAAGAATTAACATAGTTAAAATGTCCATGCTACCCAGAGCAATCTATACTTTCAATGCCATCCCGATCAAAATACCAATGACATTTTTTGAAGAACTGGAACAAACAGCCCTTAAATTTGTGTGGAATCAGAAAAGGCCCCAAATCACCAAGGAATTGTTGAAAAGGAAAAACAAAGCCGGGGGTTATCACAATGCCGGATTTCAAGCTGTACTACTTCTGGTTCATTCTTAATCTGAGGAGATAGCCCTTTGGGATCCTAGCCTTATGGGGAAAGGTTTCCTATTACACTCTCCATCTTTGCCAGAATTTAGACTTGAATTTCTGAACTTGTGGGCCCTGAGAGGACATAAAAAATAAAAACCAAATTTTTTTAGTTAGCAGATGTTCTCAGAGGCCAAAGCAACATCCGTGTTCTGCTTTGCCCTCTAAATTTCCATTTTCATTTAGATTTTGGCCTGATAAATAAAGTCTTCCTATCATACCGTCTTTTTCATGCTCTTCAGACTTTTGAAATCCTTGCACATTTTTTAGTTGTTTCCAACTGGAGGATTAGTCTGAATAGCCTAGCTTGCTACATTACCCAAAATAAGACTTCTTTTAAGTTTTCAGGCTATCAAACAACTATGGGAACAGGAAGGGAATCTCTTAAATGAGATCACTAAAAGAGTTTAATAAATAATTAAAACAAGATCAGGTAATATAAAAACATGTGTAGGATGTAGTCAATTCTGCATGTTAGAGGTTAATCTGTAGCAACATATATATATATATATATATTTTTTTTTTTTTTTTAAAGATTTTATTTATTTAACAGAGAGAGACACAGCGAGAGAGGGAACACAGGCAGGGGGAGTGGGAGAGGGAGAAGCAGGCTTCCCGTTGAGTAGGGAGCCCGATGCGGGGCTCGATCCCAGGACTCTGGGATCATGACCTGAGCGGAAGGCAGATGCTTAATGACTGAGCCACCCAGGCACCCCAACAAATCTTTTTAATATTCAAAAAAAAGGGAAAGGAATTGTATTATTTACAATTTTAGAAAAAAACCGGATCTTAAGCAAAATGGGATTTAAAAATAATAAAGATGAATAAAAGATTAAAAAAATATATGTAAATAAACTAAAAGCTGATTCTTTGGCAGTGGGGAAAGAGGTAAGATAGAGGAAGTTAACTAACTGGGAGAACAACACAAAACAAAATTAAAGATAAAGGAGATAGGACACTGATACAAATTTGCAATTGTAGGCAGCTACTAAGCAGCTGTCATTTTCAAGGTCCCCTCCCATTCCCCCACTTTCCTAGCCCAGAGTCCCTGGGCCGTAGGCACTTGAGAGGAGTGGCAGGAGATGAAGGCAGGGGGGTCCAAACCTTTCTCCTCTGAAGGCAGGCAGAGCAGGTCTGTTTATATTGACAAAAGTTGACACAACCAGATGCCTGACGAACACACCGCACCGAAGAGGTAAGCATTACAAATTGTATCGGGGGGCCTCCAAGACCACCCTCAGTGTTGAGGATACTCTACGAGGCTCACAAGACTCAACACAGGTTGTGCTCATGGCTATGATTTATTACAGTGGAAAGATAAAGAGCAAAATCAACAATGGGAGAAAGCATATGGAGTGAAGTCCAGAGATGAGCAGGCACGAGCTTCCTGGAGTCCTCTCCAGTCCTAGATTACACAGACGTGCTTCAGGGCTCCAGACTATACTGGTGAAGTGTTGTCCTCCAGGGATGCCCATTAGGGACTCAGTGTCCAAGCATTTTACTGGGGGTTGCTCACATAGGCAGCCTCTGCCTGGTACATGCCAAAATTTCAGACTCCTAGAGGGAAAGCAGGTGTTCAGCATAAACCAATATTGCTTGTACAAACAGTATAGGCACAGTAAATGACCTTTATCACTTAGGGAACAGTGGGAACCCTCCTCAAATCCAAGTTCCCAGAAGCCAACCACAGGCCAACCTTGCAAGCAGGCCTTTCCAAGACAGCTATCTCAGACCTGCTATGTTAATTCTTTCCTACACAAAATTTTATAAGAAAGAAAAGCGTCATTCTTCACTAATATTATTTGTTTCTAGAAAATATAAAAGGGGGGCGCCTGGGTGACTTAGCCAGTTAGGTGTCTGCCTTTGGCTCAGGTCAGGATCCCAGGGTCTTGGAATCGACCCCACATCTGGCTCCCTGCTCAGCAAGGAGTCTGCTTCTCCCTTCCCCTGCCTCTTCCCCGGCTTGTGTGCACGTGCTCTCTCTCTCTCTCTATCAAATAAATAAAATCTTTAAAAATATATATACAAGAATCATCTGACAAACTATTAAAATGAATAAGAGTTTATAAATATGGCTTAATATAAAATATATAAAAATCAATAACATTTTTCTATACTAGCAGCAACCTGTATGAAAACAAACAAAATAGGTCCTGTTTGCCATGGCAATTAAAACACATATAATGCCTGGGAATAATATTAACAAGGTATGTAGTGATCTGTGAAGAAGAAAATACAAATTATATTAAAAATATAAAATAAAGGGGCACCTGGGTGGCTCAATCAGTTCAATGTCTGCCTTCAGCTCAGGTCATGGTCTTGGTGTCCCAGGATCGAGCCTCGCATAGGGCTCCCTACNNNGCAGGAAGTCTGCTTCTCCCTCTTCCTCTGTCCCTCCCCTCGCTCCTGTTCTCTCTTGTTCACTCTATCTCAAATAAATAAATAAAATCTTAAATATATAATATATGTATGTATATGTATATATATGTGTGTATATGTATACGTATATATAAAATAAGACTTGGAAAGTTGCCAGATATTTATTCCTGGTTAGGAAGACTGGATATGAAAATAACTATGTCTGAATTTAATTTGTGGGTTTAATGTAACCCAATCAAAATATCTATTGCTTTGTGTTCCTTCTTTAAAAGAAAAATATTTTTTTACCTACATTGACAAAATGATCCAAAAGTTTACTTGGAAAATAAAAAGGGAAAAAAAATTCTGGAAAAAAAAAGTTGTGGGAGGATTAGTTCTGTTCTGTTTTAATCGTCTTACAAAGATAAGGTAATTAAAACAACATGGTATTTGTACAAAAGATAACTAGATCAACAAAACAGGTCCAAATATAGATCTTACTCTCTGAATGACAATGCATCATAAACCAATGAGGAAAAGAAAGATCAGTCAACATATGGTAGGCAAATAACTGTTTAACAATTTGAAACTAGACCCTAATTTGTCTTTGGAGAAATACAAGCATGCCCTATCTTTTTTTCACTTTAAACGGCCATTCTGTACTACCTAATTAAAGCCCAGATAGGTTTGGCTTTGAAAAGGTTTTACGGTTTACAGTATTAGATGCTACTTCTGTATGTCCAAACAGTAATTAAAATAAAAGTGCTGACAAGCCTAGGGAAAGTATTGCAAAGGGTTAATATCTTCATTAGAAAATTAAGATCTATCTTTATATGAGGCAGAAGCCGTAGTAGAAAATAACCTGTCCAAGGTCATGTGGCCTTGAGTAAGCTATTTAGCTCTTCTGAGACTCAATTTCCTTCTTCCTTGCACGGTGTGACAAGGATTAAAAATATACGTAAAGCTATGAGCACAATGTTTAACATATTACGGCTGCTCAACAAGTGAGAGCTAGTTAGTAGAGGCGGGGGTAATGGTCATTAACAGTAAGAGCTCGCAGAGTAAGAAAATGTTGTCTCCAAAAGACAAATGCTTAAGAATGTGAACAGACATTCTCAAAAGAGGAAATAAAACTCTTAATCTGGGAAAAATGCTCGACGTCACCAAAAGTCAAAGCAATGCAAATTGAAACAATAAGGTAACATTTGAAAACATCCTAATAACATTAAATAAATAAAACGTTTCATACCCGGGGCTGGGACGGTTCCTGGAATTGGTATTTTCATACATTACTGATAATATACGAATTGATAGAACCCTCTTAGGAAGTGATGTGGAAGTATGTACTGTCATTTCGAAAAATATCATATTCTTCGAGTCAGTGATTTCACTTCTAACATTCAATACTAGAACAGAATCCCAAACGTGGAAAGGCAACATGCAAAAAAGATGTTACATGTAGTTGCTTTCAAATAATGGAAACAACCAGCAATGGGAGGAGTGAATGGGATTTACGCAGAGGAATGATGATTACAGTGGTACTACATAGAGAATACAGTAAGAGAAAAAAACAGGATGCAACATTTTCTGTGTATTATGTAGTAGACAAAACTAGAAGGATATATTTCAAATTGGAAACAGGAATCACATTAAAGTGGTATGATTATGGAAAATCATTACCTTTATAATTTAAAAATTATAGTTAATTGAAACTAAGTTTTCCTATTTCCAAATGGGTTCTTTCTCTTTTCAATGACACCAGAGGGGTAGCTGGGTGGCTCAGTCAGTTAAGCCTCTACCTTTGGCTCAGGTCATAATCCCAGAGTCCAGAGACGTAGCCCTGAGTCAGGCTCCCTCCTCAGCAGGGAGTCAGCTTCTCCCTCTGCCCCTCCCCCCTCCCTCTCTCTCAAATAAATAAATAAATAAATAAATAAATAAATAAAATCTTAAAAATAATAATGGCACCAGAACTTAATGTCAAAACTCTTGACAAAAGCTGGTAGACTGATTTTTCTATATTGTTCCTCTAGATGGAGCACAAGTACTTAAAATACATTATGACCATACTCATGGTCCAGAATTTAGAGCTCACAGGACTGCAAAGATAATCTTGTGCGTTTTCTTTAATGTTAGGGATATACAGAAGGCACTCCCTAGCTACAAAACATTTGTTTTCTCTTATTAGTGTTGCTTTTACATGACCTAGATTTTCTCACATTGAGTATATAATCTTGTTGAGTGGAGATTTCCCAGTGGAGAGGAAGATAGTAACGGGGAAAAAATCAAGGATGCAAACTTTTCTGAAAGCCCTAATATTACTGACACAGAATTATAACCTAATAACTATCCCCTGAAATTCAAAAGGAAAATTTTGTCAGCTCATTTAGTGGTCTTGCATTTTGTTTTTGTTTTTGTTATCCTAGTAAGGCTGGGCTCCACAGAAGAAAAGGAGAGAATTTGTGACTTTGATGTGTGGTTAATTTGACTAGGGGTCTATCTGGACAGGGCAAGTCTGATCAAGGGTCCACCTTGGGGCCTGAAATGCCTCTGGTGGTGCCAATTGCAACAGGAGCTGGCATTTGGCTTTGGACAGTCCTTGGGTTCCATCTGGCTCTCTAGCTCTGAGTTCACTCTAAACATTCTCAACTGTTTATTGGATTTAAATTTTAAAACTCTAATTAAGATGCATAATCTCTTTCTTATAACCCAGTTTTGCCACAAAATGTCTCATGTCTCAGCTCGAGTCACCATAAACCGCAAGCCAGGCTGGTTGATAATCGGTCTTCTCTTGGGCAGCCTGAAAAAATCTGGAACCTATGCCTGGACAGGCAAAAACTCGAAAAGTGGTAACAGGCCGGAAAGGGCTTTGGAGCAGTGCTCAGACATGATCCAGGAGATTTGGGTGCACACTCAAGCCCGTGGCTGCTCTCGGTTTTCGAAGCACAAAGGGCAGTGGCACTCCCGGGCCCCTGGGACTACCTCTGAGAGAGTTGCTGTGGGCCCGCAGCGGGGGAGGCTGTGATTTTCAGTGGTGCATGCAGAAGTGGAGACTGTGCTGGAGGGTTTATTAAAGGTCAGACTGCGAATTTTCTGCTCTGAGCCAGAGGTTTGGCTATGGCCATTTTTGTTCTGATCCTCTGAAGAGGAGCGGAAAGCCCCCAGAGAAAAAAAGTCACACAAAAGACCAGTTTCCACTGAGCCCATCCCCCTGACAGGGGGTGGGGCAACTCCACACAGGCAGGGTTAGTGGAGAAACAGCCCGGCAGGACCCTCCCCAAGAAGACAGGCTGGAGAAGAGGTGGAAGAGAATCCTATGGATGCCATAAGACTAACATTCCAACGCCAGGGGAAAATTATAAATTGAGCTCCAGGTGTGGCCTCATGACTTTATCTTTCAGATAGATTTCTCCTTTTCTTTTTCTCTTTTATTTTTCTTATGCTTTCTCTGTTTTTTTTTTCTTTTTACCTTCTCATTTCAACTAGATGTTTATTATATCAACTTATATTTCATAGTAGCTTTTTAACTTATATTTTTTCACACCTTTTTTTTATAGATATATGCTATATTGTGGTCGTTTTTTCACTATTCAATTTCACCTTTTATATATACAATTTTTAATTTCCTTATAATTCTGGGATGTAGTGTCCTTTAACACACGGATCAAAATACACCCAGGAACAACTGAAACACCCTGTTTTGTCCACGCAGAGATTATAGTTCCACTACCCCAATCCCCACTTTTTAAAAATTAAAAAAAAATTATAATTTAAAAATTTTATTCTTGTGTTTCATTTTGGCTTTGTTTTTTTGGTGGCGGCTTCATATCACTCTGGATTTTGCTAGGGTCCATCTTGCTTGGGTTGTGGTTGATATTTTGTACTCTGCTCATTCACTCAACATAATCATTCACCAGAATGATTAGGAGGATGAACTCTCAACAAAGAAAAGAAACAGAGACACTATTCTCTGCCACTAACAGATAAGGATATAAGAAAGATATAAGAGATAGAATTCAGGATAGCAATCATAAGGTCAATAGCTAGGCTTGAAAAAAGCATTAGTGACAATAGAGAATCACTAAGAGTGAAATGAGATCTAATCAGGTCGAACTAAAAAATGCTATGAATGATATGCAGTCTAAACTGGATACTCTAACAGGCAGGGTAAATGAGGCAGAAGAGAGAATCAGTGATCTAGATGATACACTGGTGGAAAGGAAGGAAGCTGAATAAAAGAGATAGGCTGCTCCTAGCACATGGGAAAAGGACTAGAGAGATTAATGATACCATGAAACATTCCAATATCAGAATTATTGGGATCTCCAAGGGGGTGGAGAGAGAGAGAGGGCTAGAAGGTATATTTCAGCAAATCGTAGTTGAGAACTTCCCTAATCTGGGAAAGGAAACAAGCATTCATGTCCAAGAGGCAGAGGGGACCCCTCCCAAAATCAATAAAAATAGATCAACACCCTGACATATAATAGTGAAACTTGCAAATTTTATAGCCAAGGAAACAATACTGAGAACAGTCAGACAGAGGAAGTTCCTTATGTATGAAGTGGAAAACATCAGAATAATAGCAGAACTATCCACAGAAACCTGGCAAGCCAGAAAGGGCTGGCAAGACATATTCAGGGTACTAAATGAAAAGAACATGCAGCCAATAATACTTATATCCAGCAAGGTTGTCATTCAGAATGGATGGAGAGATAAAGAGCTTTCAGGACAAGCAGAAACTGAAAGAATATGTGATCACCAAGCTAGCCCTGCAAGAAATATTAGGGGGGATTCTGTAAGTAAAGAGAGACCCCCAAGAGTCACATAGACCAGAAAGAAACAGAGAAGATCTATAGAAACAGGGACTTTACAGACAATACAATGGCACTAAATTCATATCTTTTAATAGTTACTCTGAATGTAAATGGGCTGAATGCTCCCATGAAAAGACACAGGGATTCAGATTGGATAAAAAAGCAGGACCCATCCATATGCTGCCTACAAAAGACTCATTTTGAACCTAAAGACACTTCCATATTGAAAGTGAGGGGATGGAGAACCATTTATCATGCCAACAGACCTCGAAAGAGCTGGGGTAGCAATCCTTATATCAGACAAATTAGATTTTAAACCAAAGACCATAGTAAGAGATGTTGAGGGACACTATATCATACTTAAAGGGTCTATCCAACAAGGAGATCTAACATTGTAAATATGTATGCCCCCAACACGGGAACAACCAATTATATAAGCCAATTAATAACCATAATAAAGAAACATATTAATTGTAATACATTAATAGTAGGAGACCTCAACATTCCACTCACAGCAACGGACAGATCATCCAAGTGAAGATCAACAAAGAAACAAGAGCTTTGAATGATGCACTGGACCAGATGGACTTCGTAGACATACACAGAACATTCCACCCTAAAACAACAGAATACTCCTTCTTCTCGAGCGCACATGGAACTTTCTCCAGAATAGACCACATACTGGGTCACAAATCAGGACTCCACCAATACCAAAAGATTGAGATTATTTCCTGCATATTTTCAGAGCACAATGCTTTGAAACTGGAACTCAAACACAAGAAGAAATTTGGAAGGAATTCAAACACTTGAACGTTAACACCCTGCTAAAGAATGTTTGGGTCAACCAGCTAATTAAAGAACTTAAACAATTCATTGAAACTAATGAGAATGAAAACACATTGGTCCAAAACCTATGGGATACTGCAAAGGCAGTCCTTAAAGGGAAATACATAGCCATCCAAGCCTCTCTCAAAAAATTAGAAAAAATCCCAATGCACAAGCTAACTTTATACCTGAAGGATCTGGAGAAAGAATAGCAGATAAAGACTAAACCAAGCAGGTGAAGAGAAATAATAAAGATTAGAGCAGTAATCAATGAAATAGAAACTAGAAGAACTGTAGAAGAGATCAACAAAACTAGAAGCTGGTTCTTCGAAAGAATAAGATCGATAAACCTCTGGCCAGACTTATCCAACAGAAAAGAGAAAGGACCCAAATCAATAAAATCATGAATGAAAGGGGAGAAATCATGACAATTGCTAAGGAAATAGAGACGGTTATTAGAACTTATTACCAGCAGCTATATGCCAACAAACTAGGCAATCTGAAAGAAATGGATGCATTCCTGGACACTTATAAACTACCAAGACTGAAACAGGAAGAAATAGATAATCTGAACAGACCAATAGCCAGCAAGGAAATTGAAACAGTAATCAAAACCCTCTCCCCCCAAAAATGGTTCAGGGCCAAATGACTTCCCAAGGGAATTCTACCAAACATTTAAAGAAGAAATCATACCTATTCTACTGAAGTTTTTCCAAAAAAATAGAAATGGAAGGAAAACTTCCAAACTTGTTCTATGAGTCCAGCATTACCCTGATCCCCAAATCAGGCAAAGACCCTATCAAAAAGGAGAATTACAGAGCAATACCCCTGATGAACGTGGATGCCAAAATACTCAACAGGATTCTGGCCAATAGAATCCAACAGTACATTAAAAGGATTATTCACCACGATCAGGAAGAGTTTATTCCTGGGATGCAAGGGTGGTTCAAAATTTGCAAATCAATCAGTGTGACAGATCACATTAACAAAAGAAGAGACAAGAACCACATGATCCTCTCAATTGATGCAGAAAAAGCATTTGACAAAATACAGCATATTTTCCTGATTAAAACTCATCAAAATATAGGGATAGAGGGAACATACCTCAGTATCATAAAAGCCATCTATGAAAAGTCCACAGCAAATATCATGCACTACAGGGATGCCCACTCTCACCACATTTTTTAATATAGTAGTAGAAGTCCTAGCCTCAGCAATCACACAACAAAAAGAAATAAATGGCATTTGAATTGGCAAAGAAGTCAAACTCTCTCTCCTCACAGATGACATGATACTTTATGTGGAAAACCCAAAAGTCTCCACCCCCAAGTTACTAGAACTCATTCAGCAATTCAGCAATGTGGGAGGATACAAAATCAATGCACAGAAATCAGTTGCATTTATATACACTAACAATGTAACTGAAGAAAGAAAATTAAGGAATTGATTCCATTTCCGTTAGTACCAAAACCCATAAGATACCTAGGAATAAACCTAACCAAAGAGGTAAAGGATCTATACTCTAGAAAGTACAGAACACTTATGAAAGAATTTGAGGAAGACACAAAGAGATGAAAAAACATTCCATACTCATGTATTGAAAGAATAAACATTGTGAAAATGTCTATGCTGCCCAGTGCAATCCCTATCAAAAAACCATTGACATTTTTCACAGAGCGGAACAAACAATCTAAAATTTGTATGGTACCAGAAAAGACCCTGAATCGCCAGAGGACTGTTGGAAAAGAAAACCAAAGCTGGGGGCATCACGATGCTTCAAGCTATATTACAAAGCTGTGGTCAAGACAGCATGGTATTGGCACAAAAACAGACACATAGATCAATGGAACAGAATAGAGACCCCAGAAATGGACCCTCAACTCTATGTTCAACTAATCTTCAACAAATCAGGAAAGAATGTTCAGTGGAAAAAAGACAACCTCTTCAACAAATGGCACTGAGAAAACTGGATGGCTACATGCAGAAGAATGAAACTGGACCATTCTCTTACACCATACACAAAGATAAATTCAAAATGGGTGAAAGACCTCAATGTGAGAAAGGAATCCATCAAAATCCTAGAGGAGAACATAGGCAATAACCTCTCTGACACTAGCCACAGTGACTTCTTTCAAGACACGTCTCTAAAGGAAGGCAAGGGAAACAAAACCAAAAATGAACTTTTGGAACTTCATCAAGATAAAAAGATTCTGCACAGCAAAGGAAACAGTCAACAAAACTAAGAGCCAACTCACAGAATTGGAGAAGATATTTGCAAATGACATTACAGATAAAGGGCTGGTATCCAAGATCTATAAAGAACTTCTTAAACTCAACATCCAAAAAACAATAATCCAGTCAAGAAATGGGCAGAAGACATGAACAGACACTTTTCCATAGAAGACATACAAATGGCTAACAGACACGTGAAAAAAATGGTCAACATCATTAGCCATCAGAGAAATACAAATCAAACCCAGAATGAGATACCACCTTACACCAGTTAGAATGGCAAAAATTAACAAGACAGGAAACAACAAATGTTGAAGATGTGGAGAAAGGGGAACCCTCTTACGCTATTGGTGGGAATGCAAGCTGGTATAGCTACTCTTGAAAACAGTATGGAGGTTCCTCAAGACATTAAAAATTGAACTATCCTATGACCCAGCAATTGCACTACTAGGTATTTACCCCAAAGATACAGATGTAGTGAAAAGAAGGGGCACCTGCACCCCAATGTTCATAGCAGTAATGTCTACAATATCCAAACTGTGGAAGGAGTTGAGATGTCCTTCAACAGATGAATGGACAAAGATGTAGTTAATATATACAATGGAATATTACTCAGGTATCAGAAAGGATGAATACCTACCATTTGCATCAACATGCTAAGTTGCTAAGTTATGCTAAGTGAAATAAGTCAAGCAGACAAAGACAATTATCATATGGTTTCACTCATATGTGGAATATAAGGAATAGCACAGAGGACCACAGGGGAAGGGAGGGAAATCCGAATGGGAAGAAATCAGAGAGGGAGACAACTGTGAGAGACTCTGGACTCTGGGAAACAAACTGAAGGTTACAGAAGGGAGAGGGGTGGGGAGGTGATGGGTATTAAGGAGGGCATGAGTTGTGATGAGCACTGGGTGTTATATACAACTAATGAATCGTTGAACACTACATCAAAAACTAATGATGTACTATAAGTTGGCTAACTGAATATAATAAAGAAATTTTAAAGAAAAGGGGGCATGTAATGTGATGAGCACTGGGTATAAGACTGACGAATCACTGAACTTTACCTCTGAAATTAATAATACACTATATGTTAATTAATGAATTTAAATTAAAAATAAAATAAAACGTAAAAAGCCAAGATCCTGGGCTTCCATCCCAGTTGTGGACCCTTTGCCAAAATGGAGTGCTGTGCCTCTCCACCCACCCAAACGCATTCCCTCACCAATCTTTGGCCTTTCTTCCTCCTCCTCCTTCTAAAAAAAATAATAATAATAATAATAATAATAATGATGTTATTATATAAAAAGATGTTTACATTATAGAAAGTTACCACCCCCAAAACTAGAAGCAAAACTAAAATAACACCATATTCCTACCACCAAGAAATTACCATTATTAACACCTTAGTGTATGTCCTTCCAAATATTTGTGTGTATGTGTCTGTTACCAAAATGAGACTGTTATCTGCTGTTTTGTTATCTGCTTATTTTACTTACAGTTTTCCAACTTGCCACATCAATACATTTTCATCTTGTCTCACATTTACCCCAGATTATTCTACGATTTGTTCCCAAAATGACCTTTATAGTTCAATTGTCCAAATGACAATCCAATCCAGGGCCGTGCTTTGCATCTGGTCATTATGTCCCTTAAGTGTCTGGATCTAGTGCAGTCCCTCTTTTTTCTTTTAATGACTTTTACTTGTTAAAGAGACCCAGTCAGTTGTCCCCTTTCTGAGTTTGCCTGCTTGCCACCTTGTCATGCCATTCAGCTTGTTCTTCAAGCCCTGAAATTGAAATCTGAGAGTTAAAACCAAAGAGTTGATGAATTTAAGTTTTTATTTTAGCTAGGATATATAACAGATGATATTGTACAACCTGTCAGAGAAATACATTTTTAATATACATTATTACATACAAACATATTCCATATTTTACACACGATACATTATTATAATATATTAACTGAATGCTGCCCTAATCCCTGGGTTAGGATAAGAGTCTGAGTCTTTTATTGAACAATTAATACCCTTTGTACCCCTTGCAACAATAAAATGATCTCTGTGGTATTAGTTTTGTTCTTAATATGTTTAGTTCCTAGCAATCATATACTTAAATGTATTCATAGCAGCTGAACATCCTTGTTCAAATCAATAACTTTAATAGAGGGGACAGACTGATGATTTTCTGATTTTATCATTCTTTCTACATTCTGAGACTAGCATTCTTCTGTGAAATAGAATTTTCCCTCATATTCCGTTACTCTAAGATATATTTATTACAAGAAAAGTTGGATAAACATTTAATTATCTTTAGTTACCCATTATCAAAGTAATAAGTCAATTCATAGGCCATCTCAAATGATGACTTATGAGTTCTCTTTTGACTTTCTCTTTTTTATCTTTATATATAGGCATGTGGATTTTATCAGGTTCACTAGATAATTTTTTTTTTGGATGTTCTGATTGTTGTAACTTTGGGCAGTGGCTGGACTCCCTATTTTGACATATTTTTTAACTTAAATTTTACAGATAAAATTTCTTCCTCCAGGCTCTATCCTAGTCTTCAATGTATGCTTAATATTTTTTTGCCAATGTTCTTCTCTGTCATTAATTTAGGTAACACTGTTTCTTATATATCTGGGTTTTGTTGCATGTAAACAATTTTCTACCTTTTAATTGTCACCTCAACAATTCATGATCATATAAAGTATTTACCTCTGGCCTGCCACATCAGTAGTTTTTTGTCCATTATCTTTACAGTTTTAAAAATTGTATTGCTATTGTTTCTTCTATTATCTTTGTCTTCACAGGGAAGTAGGCAGGACCAGGGCAGGATGGATTCCATATACTAAGTTGAAGAATTTAGCCTTTATCCTGAGGCAGTGAGAAGACACTGACCAGACATAGGCAGGGGAGTATAAGGCTCAGATCTCCTTTTTGGAATGACCACTCAGGCTGTAATACGGAGAATTGAACCAAGGTGAACAGGACTAGAGCCTGGAAAGCCAGTTAGGAAGACTCCTAACCTGCAATCTAACCAGGTAACCAGATCTAAGAAAGTGGAAGTGCAGAGAGAAAGAAAGTAGACAGATCAGAAAAGTGTCCAAACAGGTTTTGGTGATTATTTACACGTAGATGTCATGGGAGAGGCAAGAGCCAAGGATGACCCCAGGTTTTTGGCTTGAGCAACTGCATGAGCAATGATGCATATTCATTGAGATGGAGAAAAATGGGTGCAAATCCAGCTTGAGGGGGAGTATAGAAGGATGCCTTTACAAATGCCGACATTCACCACAGCTCATTCTAATATAAGCAACCACCTTCCCAACAAATGCACTTTCCTACTCCAGGAGGTAATTACATATTCTTTCTACTTGAAATTGCTAACACTTCCTCAACCTTCTCTTTTTGGACAACTTCCTCATCCTCCCGGCTGATTCTACCAACCTACCTGTCCACACACACTGAATTCCATTCAGTTTCAGTGGAGGAAATGTGCCTGCTCCCCTTTATGACTTGCCTCTACTTGTGCCCTAAATCCTTCTTCTCCCCAAATTCTTTTTTTTTTTTTTTAAGATTTTTTATTTATTTATTTGACAGAGATAGAGATAGCCAGCAAGAGAGGGAACACAAGCAGGGGGAGTGGGAGAGGAAGAAGCAGACTCATAGCGGAAGAGCCTGATGTGGGGCTCGATCCCATAAAACTAGGATCACGCCCTGAGCCAAAGGCAGACGCTCAACCGCTGTGCCACCCAGGCGCCCCCTTCTCCCCAAATTCTTAAGCAGTTTGCACTGGCAAGTACTGATTTTCTCTTTTGTATCATATTTTTCTCCCTCTCTACATGTGATTTCCATCTACAAGCTACCACCCATTTTTAAAGAAAAACTCTTGACCCCACAACCCCTCCAGCCAACATTGAATTTCTCAGCGCCCCGCATAGCTCTCCAGACTCATTGTCTGCACTGCTCTTTCCTTTCTCATCTTCAGTTCTCTCCCCATTCTCTCCCCTAGTTCCTCTCATGTCGGGTTTTTTTCCCCCACCACTCCACCAAAAGTGTTCTTAGCAGGTCACCAGTGAAGTACTTCCTATAAAAGTCAGTGGCTGCTTCTCTACACTCATTGTTTTAGACTTCTCAGTAGCACCGGTCCAGCCTGCCAGGCCCTTTTTATTCATTCAACACATATTTATTGAGTGCTTACTATATGCCAGGCACAGTTCTAATCTTTGGGACACACCAATGAAGTAAAGAGACAAAGATCCCTACCCTCTAGGAATTGATATTCTACCAGAGGGAGGCACTTAACGAGCAAAAACCAGTGGATAACAAAGTTGTGTGATATATTATAGTCAATAAGGGCTATGGAAAAGAGAAAACAGAAATCAGCAGTGATCTTGCAAAATTTCCTTTAACGCACAATTATCACTAAAACACACCCTATGTGACAAAAGTATTTATTTTTTAAAGATTTTATTTACCTATCTATCTATTTGTTTGTTTATTTATTAGAGAGAGAGAGAGAGCTAGTGAAAGAGAGAACACAAGCAGGGGGAGGGGGTAGAAGAAGAAGCATATTCCCTGCTGAGCAGGGAGCCTGATGTGGGACTCAATCCTAGGTCCCTGGGATCATGACCTGAGCTGAAGGCAGATGCTTAACTGACTGAGCCACCTAGGCACCCCGTGACAACATTATTTAATGTCAAATCATAGGCTATGTCTATATGTCCCCACATAATAAAAATGAATCACATTTTCATCTGCTATCCTACTTGAGTCCATATTTTTCTCCCTCCTACTTCTCTTGGATTTGATGTGAGGACACTGCAGGAAAGAAAAGGTAGAAACTCAGGAGAAGGGATAGTGAAGAGTTGATATTTCATGGCTTGTGATACTACGTATTGGGTTTCTCTTCTCAGAGAAGTTGGAGTGACACCATTTTGCCCCCTGCCCATCAGCACTGACGTACTTCAGTGAGCTAAACAGCACCACCAAGTGCAGACCAGAACCACTTACACCAAGCCCCTCACTTAGAGCAAGTCTACTGATCATAGAGTGCTGCAAAGCTTCAGCTCTAGGGGAAATAGGATCTAGCTTCCTTTTTATTTTTATTTTTTAATTTTTAAAATTTTATTTTTATTTTTTTAACATATACATATCTATATCTATCTATCTATCTATATATCTATCTTTACTTTTATTTTTTGGATCTAGCTTCTTTTAACAAGCAGACCAACACACTTAGGATCTAGCACCTTTTTTTTTTTCTTTTTTTTTTTCTGGACAAAATAACGAGATGGAGGAATTCACCCCAAAAGAAAGAATAGGAAGCAGAAGTAATGGCCAGGGATTTAATCAACACAGATATAAGTAAGATATCTGAACTGGAATTTAAAACAACAATTATAAGGATACTGGCTGGGCTTGAAAAATGCATAGAAGACATTAGAGAATACTGTACTACAGATATAGAAGAACTAAAATCTAGTCAGGCTGAAATGAAAAATGCTGTAACCAAGATGCAAACCTGAATGGATGCCATAACAATGAAGATGGATGAAGAAGAGGAACAAATCAGTGATACAGAAAATAAAAATTATGGAGACTAATAGCTGGAAAGAGGAAAGAAAGAAAGGTATTGGATCACAAAGGTGGACTTAGGGAACTCGGAAACTTCTTAAAATGTGATAACATTTATACCATAGGAATCCCAGAAGATGAAGAGAGAGAAAGGGGGGCAGAAGGCTTATTTGAGCAAATTATAGCTGAAAAGTTCCCTAATCTGGAGAAGGACACAGAGCTCGAACTCCAAGAAGCACAGAGACCTCCCATTAAATTCAACAAAAGCTGGTGACCACCAGGACATATCGTAGTCAAATTCACAAACTACGTAAACAAGGAAAGAATCCTGAGAGCAGCAAGGGGTAAAGAAAAAAAGTCCTTAGCCTACAAGGGAAGACAGATCAGGTTTGCAGCGGATCTGTACACAGAAACTTTGCAGGCCAGAAGAGAACATTGAGATATATTCAAAGTGCTGAATGGGAAAAATATGCACCCAAGAATACTTTATCCAGCAACACTGTCATTCAGAATAAAAGGAGACATAAAGCGTTTCCCAGACAAACAAAAACTGAACAAGCCCTGCAAGAAATATTAAAGGAAACTCTTTGAATGGGGAAAAAAAGACCAAAAGCAACAAAGACTACAAAGGAACAGAGAACATCACCAGAACCACCAACTTTACAGGTAACACAGTGACACTAAATTCGTATCTATCAATAATCACCCTGAATGTAAATGGATTAATGGTCCAATCAAAAGACATAGGGTGGGGCACCTGGGTGACTCAGTCAGTTAAGCATCCAAATCTTGATTTTGGCTCAGGTTTTGACCTCAAGCCCCCCATTGGGCTCTGCACTCAGTGCAGCAGCTGCTTATCTCTCTCCCTCCCCCTCTGTTCCTCCCTCTGCGTGTGCTCTCTCTCTCTCTCTCTCTCACACACACACACTTAAATAAATAAATAAATAATAAATAAATAAATAAATATCTTTTAAAAAAAGAGAAAGGCATACTTTCCTTAAAAATGGAAGATTTTCATTTAAAAAAAGACATAAGGTATCAGTTGGATAAAAAGAGACCCATCTATGTGCTGCTTACAAGAGACTCATATTAGACCTAATGACACCTGCAGAATGAAAGTGAAGGGATGGAGAGCCATCTATCATGCTAATGGACATCCCAAGAAATCCAGAGTAGCCACACTTATATCAGACAATCTAGATTTTATAACAAGAACTGTAACAAGAGATGAGGAAGGGCATTATATCATAGTAAAGGGGTCTATCCATCAAGGAGATCTAACAATTGTAAATATTTATGCGCCCTACTTGGGAGCACCCAAATATATAAAACTATAACATAAAGAAACTCATTGATAATAATACAATCATAGTAGGGGACTTTAACACCCCACTTACAACAGTGGACAGATCATCTAAGCAGAAAATCAATAAGGAAACAATGCCTTTGAATGATACACTGACCAGATGGACTTAATGGATATATTCAGAACATTTCATCCTAAAGCAGCAGGATACACATTCTTTTTGAGTGCACATGGGACATTCTCCAGAATAGATCACATACTAGGTCACAAATCAGGCCTCAACAAGAACAAAAAGATAGAGATCATACCATGCATATTTTCAGACCACAAGATTGAAACTTGAAGTCAACCACAAGAAAAAGGTGGAAAGAACTCAAATACATGTAGGTTAAAAAACATCCTACTAAAGAATGAATAGGTTAATCCGGAAATTAAAGAAGAACTAAAGAAGTACATGGAAACAAGTAAAATGAAAACACAATGGTCCAAAACCTTCAGGATACAGCAGAGGCAGTCCTAAGAGGGAAGTGTATTACAATACTGGCCTACCTCAAGAAGCAAGAAAAGTCTCAAATACAAAACCTAACCTTATACCTAAAGGAGAGAAGGAATGGCAAATGAAGCCTGAAGCCAGCAGCAGAAGAAAAATAATAAAGAGTAAAGCATAAATAAACGATATAGGAACAAATAAACAAACAAAAAAAAAGCCAGAACAGATTAAGGAAGTGAAGAGTTGGTTCTTTGAAAGAATTAATAAAATTGATAAACCCCTAGCCAGACTTATCACAAAGGAAAGTGAAAGGACCAAAATAAATAAAATCATGAATGAAAGAGGAGAGATCATAACCAACACCACAGAAAATTACAAATAACCATGAGAATATTATGAAAAAATATATGCCAACAAAATGGGCAATCTGGAAGAAATGGACAAATTCATAGAAACATACAAACTACCAAAAACTGAAACTGGAAGAAATAGAAAATTTGATCAGACCCATAACCAGCAAAGAAATTGAGTTAGTAAGCAGAAATCTCTCAACAAACAAAAGTCCAGGGCCAGATGGCTTCCCAGGGGAATTCTATCAGACATTTAAAGAGGAGTTAATACCTATTCTTCTCAAATTGTTTCCAAAAAATAGAAATGGGAGGATAGTTTCCAAACTCCTCTATGAGGCTAGCATTACCTTAATTCCAAAACCAAACAAAGACCCCACTAAAAAGGAGAATTATAGGCCAATATCTCTGATGAACATGAATGTAAATATTCTCAACAAGATACTAGAAAATTTAATCCAGCAGTACATTTAAAGAATTATTCATCATGATCAAGTGGGATTTATTCCTGGGCTGCAGGGGTGGTTCAGTATTCACAAATCAATTAATGTGATACATCACATCAATAAAAGAAAGGATAAGAACTTTATGATCCATTCAATTGATGCAGAAAAGCATTTGACAAAATACAGCATCAAGTCTTGCTAAAAAAAAAAAAACACAATAAAGAAGGGATAGATAGAACATATCGCAATATTATAAGGTCATATACAAAAGACCCACAGCTAATATCATCCTCAGTGGGGAAAAACAGAGCTTTTCCTTTATGGTCAGGAACAAGACGGGGATGTCCACTTCATTATTACTATTTAACATAACACTAGAATTCTTCCCTCAGCAATTAGACAGCAAAAAGAAATAAAAGGCATCCAAACTGGCAAGGAAGAAGTTAAACTTTCATTATTTGCAGATAACATGATACTCCATGTAGAAAACCCAAAAGACTCCACCAAAAACTTACTAGAAGGAATATATGAATTCAAAAAGTTGCAAGATATAAAATCAATGTACAAAAATCTGTTGCATTTCTATATACCAATAATGAAGCAATAGAAAAAGAAATCAAGGAATTCATCCCATTCACAATTGTACCAAAAACTGTAAGACACCTAGAAATAAACCTAACCAGAGAGGTAAAAGATCTGTACTCTGAAAACTATAGAATACTTATGAAGGAAATTTAAGAGGACACAAAGAAATGGTAAAACATTCCAGCTCATGTATTTGAAGAACAAATATTGTTAAAATGACTACACTATCCAAAGCAATCTACACATTTAATACAATCCCTATCAAAGTACCACCAGCATTTATCACAGAGCTAAAACAAACAAACCTAAAATGTGTATGGAACCACAAAAGACCCCAAATAGCCAAAGCAATCCTGAAAAAGAAAAACAATGCTGGAGGCATCACAATTCCAGACATCAAGCTATATGACAAAGCTGTTGTCATCAGGACAGTATGGTACTGGCACAAAAACAGACACATCAATCAATGGAACAGAATAGAAAACCCAAAAATGGACCCATAACTTTTTGGTCAACTAATCTTTGACAAAGCAGGAAAGAATATCTAATGGGAAAAAAACACAACAACAACAACAACAACAACAACAACAACAACAGTCTCTTCAACAAATGGTGTTGGGGAAACTGGACAACAACATGCAGAAGAATGAAACTGGGTCACTTTCTTATACCACAGACAAAAATAAATTCAAAATGGACAAAAGACCTAAATGTAAGTCAGAAAACCATCAAAATCCTAGAGGAGAACACAGGCACTAACATCTTTGGCATCAGCCATAGCAACTTCCTACTAGATAAGTCTCCCGAGGCAAGGGAAAGAAAAGCAAAAATGAACTATTGGGACTTCATCAAGATAAAAAGTTTCTGCACAACCATGGAAACAATCAACAAAACTAAAAGGCGGCCTTTGGAATGGGAGAAGATATTTGCAAATGACATATCTGATAAAGGGTTAGGATCCAAAATCTACAAAGAACTTAACAAATTCAACACCCAAAAAACAAATAATCCAGTTAAGAAATAGGCAGAAGACGTGAATAAATATTTTTCCAAAGAAGACATCCAGATGGCGGACAGACATATGAAAAGATGCTCAACATCACTCACCATCAGGGGAATACAAATTCAAACTAGAGTGAGATATCACCTCCCACATGTCAGATTGGCTAAAATTAACTACACAGGAAACAACAGGTGTTGGCGAGGATGTGGAGAAAGGGTACCCCTCTTGCACTGTTGGTGGGAATGCAAACTGGTGCAGCCATTCTGGAAAACAGTATGATATTCCTCAAAAATTTAAAAATAAAATTACCCTATGGACCAGCAATTGCACTACTAGGTACTTATCCAAAAAATACAAAAATACTAATTCAAAGGAATACATGCACCCTATGTTTATAGAAGCATTATCTACAATGGTCAAACTATGGAAAGAGCCCCGATGTCCATCGATTAATGAACGGATAATGAAGAGGTGGTGTACACACGCACATACAAACACACACACACACAGGAATATTATT
The DNA here is from genome assembly GCF_017311325.1 of Ursus maritimus. Taxonomy (NCBI): domain Eukaryota; kingdom Metazoa; phylum Chordata; class Mammalia; order Carnivora; family Ursidae; genus Ursus; species Ursus maritimus. Next base: position 39,873,857 of record NW_024425008.1, read on the forward strand.
CAGCCATAAAAAAGAATGAAATGTTTAAAAAAGAATAAAATCTTGCCATTTGCAGTGATGACACGAATAGATCTAGACGGTATAATGATAAGTGAAGTTAGACAAAGACAAATACCATATGATTTCATGCATATGTGGAATTTAAGAAACAAACAAGCAAAGAGGGGGTAGAGAGAGACAAACCAAGAAACAAAACTCTTAACTGCGGAGAGCAAACTGATGGTCACAGCGGGGGAGGGGTGAAATAGGTGATGGGCCTCGAGGAGGGCACTCTCTGTGATGAGAACCGCATGACATATGGAAGATGTCGAATCACTATAGTGCACCTGAAACTAATATAACACCGTATGTTAACTAACTGGAATTTAAATAAAAACTTAAAAAAAACAAAGCAATCTGACTCTAGAACCCTTGCTCTTCGAACTATACTCTGCTGCCTCAGTACATATATGCCTTAAATTGTTGGGTGAATAAATAAATGGACTACAGATTTCTAGAAGTACAATTTCTGGATCTCAGAGCATGAACATTTTTAGGCCTTTAATGCATATTGCAATATAAGCTATTCAATATGCTTTTAAGTTTTTTAAAAAACAGTATAGAAAAATTTACAAATAATATAACAACAGTGAAAACAAAAAAATGCATAGAAGAAACATTGAAAGAAACACATCAAGATGTTACGAGTGGTCATTTTTTATGGACACACATTCATGGGTGGCTTTTTTCTTCTAATTTTGGAAAAATTTCTTTTTTTTTTTAAGATTTTATTTATTTATTTGACAGAGAGAGACAGCCAGCAAGAGAGGGAACACAAGCAAGGGGAGTGGGAGAGGAAGAAGCAGGCTCCCAGCAGAGGAGCCTGATGTGGGATTCGATCCCAGAACCCTGGGATCACGCCCTGAGCCGAAGGCAGACGCTTAATAACTGTGCCACCCAGGCGCCCCTGGAAAAATTTCTGTAATGAGTTGTTACTTTATACAAACACTTGAATAAATATAGCCTGATTTTTGTGTTATATGTACTTTTCTGCCCTATAGTTGGTCTTGTCCTTGGAAGCAAACCTTTCTAAGTAAAGAGAATTTTCATGACTATATTGGATTCTTTGTTCTGTATCAATCTTAAAAAGGAAATTAGAATCATAGACAATTGGCCTTCCTGACATTATTGGAGTAACTCATTTGATCTAACTCCTGGTGCTAATAAGCGGTTCTGATATTTGCCGTCTAAGGACAAGAGAACTATTGTACTCCTATATCCGTTTGTAAAGCACTTTTTATTGACTCAGGTTTTGCAAAGACTTTATCAAATTGTTTCTCAAACAATCCTATGAGGTTGTAATAAGTCCCATCAAGCCTTGGATATACACACACCTACATGAAGGCAAATGTTATAATTTGACATATTAACCTACGTATTTTGTTGCCCAGTGCTTGCTGATAGTCCAGCCTTTTCCCTAGTTTTAGCAGCAGCTGGGGTGTGCTGTTGACTGCCTCAGGGAAAAGACAACGGAACAGAACACAGGTGTCAATGTTTGGCATAGGACTTTTGAAAGACTAGGCATAGAGGAGACCTAGGTCCGAAGAGACGAGAAAGAGCAAAGTTGTCCCACTTCTTCCCCAGCTGGGTCCACAGGCTGTAAAGTAGGGAAGGTGAAGTTCAAGAGAACAAGAGAGCTTAAATGTTAACACAGGAGTTTCCTAGGTAATGTGGGCTCTGCACCCCAGATCTCAGAGAGGTTTGAGGGATCTGAGAGAACAGAAAACCCATGCTTCACTTCTTGGGTAAAAACAGAGCAAGACTCACATGATGTGGGAAGAGTGAGAATATTTCCAATGAGCACAAAAGTAATGATGACAAGGAAAGAAAGGTGACCAGATGTGATTAGTCCTTAAGTTCACTCTTTGTTCTGCCAACTCCAAGCTGCTATAAATTTTAGTTCTAGAATTTTCATTCAGTTCTTTTTTATAATTTCTATTTCTCTACTAAGATTCTGTACCTACCCACTCACAATTATCCTTAATTTTTTTAACCTGTCTCAAAATTGGCTTTTATTGACTGCATTTTGGGTTTTTTTTTTTTTCTTTAATTTTGTTTCCACCTTTATGAGAGAGAGACTTCCTGGCAATGGTAGTATCAGAATTGGGTTAAGGGATTGACAAAAATCGAATGTCAAAAGCAGTCACTTGAAGTAGGGCAGGGCATCATCTCATTAGACATGGTGCAAAATACATGATGATTTCCAATCTTCAAATAAGGACAGTTGCAGAACCCTTAGGGAAATATAAGGATATCTCCAATCTTCTTCAGTCTCAAACAACTGGCCCACTTGCTAAACGGTAGAACTGGAAAGGATTTAAAACATTAGCATCTAACTCCCTGCTTTCTGACAAGCAGAAAAGACAGTCTCCTCCAATGATTAACCGTTTTTTCTAAACAAAAAGCAGCTTCCTTGAATTTCCTAATGCAAAGTTAATACATATTTATAGAAAAATCAGCCAAAACAGACAGCCATAAAGAAGAAAGTACTACCCAGAGAAATTACTACTCACATTTTGCTGACCATCCTTCTAGATACTGCTCTAAGCAAATATTTATGCATACAATTTTATATGAATGAAACAACATACATGCTTTTAACTCAATATGTGGTAAAGATTATTATCAAGAAATACAGATACATGTCATCCTTTTTAATGACTCTATATTCCCTTACATGGGTGTACCAAAACTTATTAAACCAGTCCTCTATGGAAGGACATTTAGTTCTAGATTCTTGCAATAATGAACATTCTTCCTGCTGTGTGTGTGTGTACCTGACAACTTTGTGTATTTGTCAGATTATGTCCCCTTGAGGCAGTACATTTCTATAACATTATTTCTGGGCTGAAGCATATTCAGAATTTGTGATAATTAATAAACCATTCTTACCAGGAAAGTTGTACCCACAGTCACACTTCTACCAAGCCCCTTTCTCTCTCTCTTTGGTCATATTGGATACGCATAATCTTTTCAAACTTTATCAATACGTCAGGCAAAAAGTAACATCCAAATTATGTTGAGTGATTTGTCAGTGAGCTCTAATGCAGTATCAAGGATGGGTATTGTGCCAAGTGCTCCTTTTTGCCTTTAAATGGACAGTGTGTGCAATATGCAGAGATCTGTAATGTAAATGAGATGGTCTAGCTTCCATACTGCTAGCTTTGCACTAAATTTGTATATCCTTGGGTAAGATACTCAACTTTTCTGTGCGTCAGTTTCATCAACTTGCGAATGAAGGGCTTGGAATGGGTGTTCTTGCACTTCGTTTCTGGCTGTAAGAACGGGGTCGTGGCAAACCCACTGTGCAGATCTGCAGCAGACACTGTCGGCTCACCAACCCAGTGCCACTCCCAGCCCCTTCTCCCGGCCAGCCTCTGCTCTGGAAGAAGCCGGAAATGTTCAATAGCCCCCATTTCTCAGCCTCCTTTGGTGCTAGGGAGTGGCCATTTTACCAAATTCTGGCAAATGAGACATGAAGGGAGGGCTATCGGGGTACTTCTGGAAAACCAGCTTTTCTGATGAAAGAAACAGGCACAAGAGAGAGCAAGCTCACAGAGGCTGCCTCTTTCTCACCCTCTGCTTTCAGTGCAGACTTAATGCCTAGACTGTGGGGCAGTGTGGTAACTTTATACTGAGTCGACCCAGCTGAGCAGTATCTGTTCTTCAGAATCCTGCATGGTTTCAAGGTTAACATTAGCCACAAGAGAAGTGTTGTATGAGATTGAGAAGGCAACAATGAAGCAGCAGCCATGGTCTTCATGCTCTGAAGGACAATGCAGGGCTCCAGGCATGGTGATAACTCTAGTACATTGTCACTGATCTGCCAGCTTGCCTCACTGGTATGAGGCAGGGCAGCACACAGAATCCAGCGGCCATCAGATCTCCTCCTTCAGCTTCTCTGCATCCTAAGCCAAGGGCATGTGTAGCCCCATGAAGGGTGGCAGCTTCTCCCACAGTATACCTGCATTATCAAGGTCAGAGGTAGTAAGAGACATATACAAATCTAGCCTGTCTTTGAAGATTCTAGTTGTTCATGAATTCCAGTTTATCCTTGTAGGTTCCAAGCCTGTACTTGCTTTTATCCACAACCAGCTTTCTACCCTGACCACCATTCTGTCTGACCTATGGTGACTTCAGGTTCAGTCAACACTAGAACCAAAGACAGCAAACAGCTTTGCATGGACTTCTCCAGGAGCTCCCCCAATCATGTAGGGTCTAATGCATCACTTTCCAATAGAACTTCTGTGACGATCGAAGTGTTTTGTATATGAACTGCCCAATATGAAAGCCACTAATCATATGCATATGGCTACTGAGCACTTGAAATGTAACTAGTGCAACTGAGAAACTACATTGCTAATTTTAACTCATTTAAATTTAAATTGCCACATGTGGCTAGTGGCTACCATATTGAACAGCACAGGTCTCGTGCCTAATAATAAATCTCTCATTCTTCATCACAACGGTTCTATTTCTCTGGTTGCATCCTGACTGATCTAGGGAGCGACTGGTGACTACATGGGGAAGAACATGTAGACAGAAAGCCAGCATGCTAGGGATGAAGGTCTAGAGAACAGAAAGAGACTGGGTCCTGGGAGACTCACCTCTCTATGACTGCTGAACTTCTTATTTGAGAAAAATAGACTCCCTTTGAACTTGCCCTGTTGAGGGCCCCATCTCCATTCCAATCCCCAGGCCAGAGCTAAAATATTCATGGAGAGCAAGCAGGTTGTTGTAAGATATGTTCTTAAGCAGCTAATTTTTTCTTTGTTTCACCATGATGGCTTTTACCCCTTGCCTGTTTCCTGTGCAGGTCCCTCCATCTCCCAGCCCTTCCTCCTTCCCAAGTGAATATGACCTTCCTTACAGAATATAATTACCCCCCTTTGTCTGTCAAACTGGATTTTGTTTGTTTAAACAGTTTTAAACACCGGCCCATTTTCAGGAGTCTGCAATTGTGACAAGGGATGTTGTAGACAACCACTTTTGTCAGTTGTAGTTTCTAAAGCTGGCCACTTACTAATAAGCTTTACCAGGAATGGGTCTTTCCAGATGTGCTCTGCACCGTTAACGTGAAAAAATTAATCCTGAAGCAGGTTTTCTTTCAAGGCTGTGCTTGACTAGAGAACAATGTGCAATGATTTCAAGCTGTGTTCACAAACAATTTTACACACAAGGAACATTTCTTTCTTTTTCTTGCTTGCTTAAACAAGTGGTTATCCGTTATGGTGTTGACATAGGAAAAGGCGAAATGCTGGCCACCGAATCAAAGCAACAGTGCAACAGGCAGCTCGGCGGGGCGCGCGGTTTGGTTCCTCGGACAACCAGCGAGCTTTTCACTTCCTCCTAATTTTGGTCCCGCCCTCTTAGTTTATCTTCCTGAGAATGCAAAAGAATAAGAAAAAGAACAGATTGGTCCTACTGCAAGCGGTCTTTGGTGCCTGTTGTTCCCATCTTGCACACATCTCCCGGGACTGGGTCCTTCCAACTTTATTGTTCGGTGAGTCCCTTTGCTTTCCCGTTGTTGCCTGCTGTGAATTCTGCGCACACCCACAAGTGCCCGCACTCTCTCCCGGCCCTCTGCGGGGCGAAACGCCTCCTGGCCAAGGTCAGCGGCCGTGCGGCTCCCAGCACCCAACCCCGAGGGAACGGAGCCCTGGACGCCGCTCCCGCCCAGCACCGCGCGGAACTGGCGCTGCGGCCCCCTCTGCTCGCCCTCCCGGCTGAGGGACTCGCGGTGCCCCCACGGGTGTGACGCGCGTTCCACGTCTTGGCAGCTGGCGGGCGCTAGCCCCGGGCGCCGTGACACGGCGTCTGCGGCCGTCCCCAGGCGGGTGCGGAAGCGGCGGCGGCTGCCCCCCGGGTGCGGGCTCCCGGCTGAGGCGGGTGCGGACCCGCCGAGGAGCCTCGCGCGCCGCCCGGATGCGGCGGCATAGTGGTGGCCTCTCCGAGAGCAACGCGAGCCCTGGGGCCGAGCCTGCCCTGGGCGCGCTGGGGGCCGGAAGGGGGCTCTGGACTTGGGTCCCTCCCCCTTTCCTTCAGCTTCTCGGAGCCCTCCTGCTCTCAGACCCTCCTCCTCCTAGGGCCCAGCCAGGAGAGGAGGGCGCCTCTCTCCTCCCCGCACTCCACCATGGGCAATACCTCCAGCGATTCCTCGTCGGAGAACTGCACGCTCTCGCAGTGGCTCCCCTCCGGGGAAAGCCCGGCCATCAGCTCGGTGATGTTCTCGGCCGGGGTAGTGGGGAACCTCATCGCGCTGGCGCTGCTGGCGCGCCGCTGGCGGGCGGACGCGGGACGCAGAGCAGGACGCGGGAACGCTATCTCCCTGTTCCACGTGCTGGTGACAGAGCTGGTGTTCACCGACCTGCTCGGGACCTGCCTCATCAGCCCGGTGGTGCTGGCTTCCTACGCTCGGAACCAGACCCTGGTGGCACTGGCGCCCGAGGGCCGTGTGTGCACCTACTTCGCCTTCGCCATGACCTTCTTCAGCCTGGCCACGATGCTCATGCTCTTCGCCATGGCCCTGGAGCGCTACCTAGCCATCGGGCACCCCTACTTCTACCAGCGCTGGGTCACGCGCCGAGGCGGCTTGGCCGTGCTGCCCACCATCTACACGGTCTCTCTGCTCTTTTGCTCCCTGCCGTTGCGAGACCCCAGGCAGTACGCCCAGTACTGCCCCGGGACGTGGTGCTTCATCAAGCACGACAAGACCACGTACCTGCGGCTGTACGCCACCGTGCTGCTCTTCCTCATCCTCGCGGTGCTCGCCTGCAACCTCAGTGTCATCCTCAACCTCATCCGCATGCACCGTCGGAGCAGGAGAAGTCGCTGCGGACCGTCACTGGGTAGCTGCCGGGACGGCCCTGGGGTCCGCAGGAGAGGGGAAAGGGTGTCCATGACGGAGGAAACGGACCACCTCATTCTCCTGGCTATTATGACCATCACCTTTGCGGTCTGCTCCTTGCCTTTCACGGTAAGTTAACTCACTTCGTTTCCACAGCCCCGCTCTGAGCAGCCTTCTCTTTCCCCTCTCCCTCCTACCCTTTCCATCACCATACCTTTGCAATTTGTAAAAATAGGTTCTGATTCTTGAGGTCTAGAGCCTTCTCCTCTCGCTTCTCACCTTTACCCCACTTCCTTCCTCCCCTAACCCTGGCGTTCCGTGGCTCGGTGCTAGCGTTTCTCACACCTAATACAGTCCCCCTGAAAGGGATTCTTGGTCCCCCGCTAAGCCGGCCCAGACCCCCAGCCTAGAGTTAAAAGAGGGGATATGTCCCCGTCCGCCTCTGCTAACCTGGTTTCATGCCTGAGGAGGACGCAGCCCCTTCCACCTGTGGATGGGTATTAGCTGCAACCTGACTTCCCAGAGCTGCAGTTCGCCTCTAGGTATTTCCCACCCACTGGTGCAAGTTCTCCATGTTTGCCTTCTGTTTCTCCCAGCACAAAATGTGGTACCCAACATATGGCATTGCAGCTGCCACTGAGAATGGTCCCAGGTGAGAAGGGTCCCTGTTGATAAGTTCAGAGCATTAATTATGTGTCCTTAAATTTCAACTATTACAGAGTTTACAAGTTTCCCAATTTACATATTAGGAGCATAACTCTTTGTGGCCATGAAAAAAATCTGGACATTATATTATGTCCATAATGATAATTAAAGGAAAAGATGGTTGCTTAGGAAAACCCCTTGCTAAACTCTTGCAATTCCTCTAAAGGAGGCATTTGTACCTTCTTACAAAATATCCTCTTCATATCATTATCAGAAATATCTACAGGTGTTCTTCAGCTTATAGTCATGCATTTGTTGAGCACAAAGCCACACACAGGATTGGCTGGTGCATCTCAGGGATGGGAGAGTTAGGTACGTCCAGCAGGTGCAGTGACCTAGCAGGCCAGAGGCTGCCCCAGGGAACTGAAGACAGGAACCCAGGTTTGGGAATGGCTGCTGTCCTAGTTTGGGGCAAGATTAGCAGTTAGTTCTGTGACGCTGTGAGTTCGAGCTGCCCCAGGTGTAACACAGGTAGCAGAGCCTGGGATGTGTCTGAGCAGGGTCTCTTACTGGAAGCTGGGGACGAGGAGTTTTGGTAGCCCCACTTCCCACTCTTCAGAAGAACAAGACTGACCCCACAGGGAGTGAGCAGTTGGCAGTGACTCCCTCCTGCCACAGTCTTGGAGAAAAGAAAGAGACAGTGCCTACCATGAGTAGGTCTGAGCTGTAGAAACTAAAGAAGTAACTTTCTCTTACTTCCCACCTCCATCACTGCTGTTAGATTATCTTCACATGCTCACCCTCCGGGGTGGGAAAGGACAGCCGCCCTCCTAAATGAACTGATTCACAGCTATGTTCTCTTCTCCCTGGTCCCCATTGTCCTCACACTCTTGTTCTCTGTCAGGGCAGAAGCTGGTCTAAATCCGTAAGTGACAGGAAGGTACCCCCTAATGAAACGAGGTAGCACTGTGGGACCCTGCCTCTTCCATTCCACCCTGAACCAGGGAGTTTGTGCACAAGAAGGCTGTGATGTGGAAACCGTCATGGCTTCTATGCCCTTCTTTTGTTTTACGAGTAGAAAATTTAATGTCATATTAGAAGTTAAATCAACTTTTTGGGGTCAGGACAGAGATGCAGAACACATATCTATGAGAAAAAGCATTTCCAGTTCCACTAAACAACTTAGAATCCAATTTAGAGGCCATAAACCCTTTCTGAGTTGGGCAGTGCTGGTCTTGGCCTGGTGAGAATTGGGAGGTCAGTTCTTGGAGTCTCATCTGTGATTTTCGAGTGTATATTTAAAAATACCCCTTACCCCCAGCCACTTAAATAGCTTGGGAATAGGCTCCAAGGGCACCACATGCTTGTGAACAGGATTATTATTCCCTAAGCCCTTTAGAGGAAGAGAACAGGAGGAAAAGGTCTCTTCTTTGATCGTGACTAACCCATTGCATAAATATATTATAAAACGTAAAGGCAGTAATTTTCAAGAGGTTTCCCTGTTTTCAAGTAAACTTGCCTTTTATCATGAGAACTCAGTCATTGCTGTTGATTTTCAAGTCTCCCTGTGTATACATACACACACGCACACACACAAACACACACATATATTTATGAATATTTATTTCCCCCTTTATTTACTATTAAGCCAGGGGCAGCTCCAGAGTTGCCACATGGAAGGGGCTTAGAGCTAGAAGTCCGGTTAGAAGGAATGGGGAGTAGGAGGCTTGCTCTGAAGCTGTGTTTTTAGTTAGATTGCCCGTCTATGGCTTGAGGACGCCAGATGAAGATTACGAGGGCCCTTTATGATAGTGGCATTGACACTATCACTAGATATTATCCGGGTTTGCTTCTGCATGTATGCATGGCAAAGATTCCCAAAGAGTAGGGGAGAAACCTAGAGTGAACATAGTTAGAAAGCCAGACATGCTGATCCTTGCCTTGGGGCCAACATGACATGTTATCTAGATGAAGAATGGGTAGCTCACTAGGCCCCGAATAGATATTTGAACTGTACCTTGAATGGGAAGTATCAAGTTGTCTTTTAAGTAAGGAAATTTACATTGACTGTTGACTAATTTTACTTTGTCAATAGATTATTGGTACTTGTTAGAACCTTTCATTTACATAGCACTTTAAACCTTACGAAATGCTGTAGTATCCTGATTTTGGTTATCTCGGGAAGGGCTTATCTGATGATTCGAAAGTCACAGTTACTGTTTGGTGCATACATCCTGATATTTCAGAATGCTTGCCATGGGCCCTGGCGGGGGGGGGGCACTTTCCCCTCATGTCCTTTTAGTCTACTTGGCCCACACTAAAATTGTGGTCAGAAATGGCCTCCACCACTCTCCCACACAAGGCAGGAATCCTTTCCACACATCCTAACTGGAACACCGTTAGACAAGGCAAAGACTTGTGGTTGCCTTCGGAAATTCTGCTGTTCCTCCAACAGAACAGATGCAGTCCAGTAGAAGTACAGTTGAGCCACACATGGAATTTTAAATGTTCTGTTAGCCAAATGACAAAAAGTAAAAAGAAACAATAAAAATTAATCAATATGTTTTATTTAACCCGGTATATCCAAAATATTATCACTTCAAAATGTAATCAATGTAAAGTGACTATTAATGAGCTATTCCAACTAATTGATTTCCTTGTTCCCAGAAAGTACTAGCAATCTACTCTATGTCTGTCTGTTTCTTCCTCAGGAAAACAGAGCTGTTTTCTATGTCCCTCAAAAGTAGGCCACACCACTGGCCCAGTAAAGAGGAGATTTCACAGCTGTGTACCCAGTAGGGCACCAGCCTTTTCCAGCGCTCCTGGAGTGAGGGAAGGAGGAGAGTGGGGAATTTAAGAAACCCGAAACTATTCATGTCAGTGTTGTCCCAGGGTGGGGGCAGGTTAGAATTACTGCTTCCTCCAAGAACACCAGTCTAGGACTTCCAATGTTTGGAAGAGAAAACTGTCAAAATGTAAAATACCCAGCACCCTGTAATGAAGCCAAGTTCAACTTTCAAATACCATTATTATCAGCCTCAAAATGGCTAACATTTTGAGTGCTAATTTTTACATATACTAACCCATTACCTTCACAACAACCTGTAAAGTAGATAGTATTATTGTTCCTGTTTTACAGATGAGGCAAGTAACACCCTGGGTCCCCCAGCTAGTAAACACTGGGATTCACAGCCAGACAGTTTAAAAATGCACAGAGCCTATCCTCTTAACCACAGTACTATCAGAGAAAAAGTACTTCTTTCAGGGGTAACATGTGAAAAGATGAATCCAAGATTTCATAAAGGAATGCTGAGGATGTTATAAATATCTGGATCACTTTGTCTCAATTCAAACTTGTTAGCTTTTTAAAAAAAATTTATTTGAGAGAGAGAGAGAGAGAGAGAGCACGCACACCCCAGTGGGCAGGGGGAGGGAAGCAGAGGGGGAAAGAATCCCAAGCAGACTTGGGATTGAGCACGGAGCCCGAGGGTTGGCGGGGCGGGGGGCAGTGTGATCCCACAACCCTGAGATCATGACCTGAGCCAAAACCAAGAGTCAACGCTCAACTGACTGAGTCACCCAGGTGCCCCCCAACTTGTTCACTTTACAAATAAAATGACAAAGACCTTTCTTTCCATGCCGATCAAGGGGCCTGAGCTGGAACCAAGCGTGTGGTTCCTTTTTTCTTCTCCAGTCCTAGGAATTGAAAGGCTGAGACCGAGATTTAAGGAGATTGGCTAATATAAATGCTGGTCTAAATTAAGAAATAGTCAGATTACCCCTCACATAAAATCTTCTGTTGGTATACTAAAACATTTCTTAAGCGATAAAAAAAAAAAAACAAAAAACCACTATGTTGTGGTTAGGAAATGGCATTACTTTGGCTGCCCAATATGAAATCATGCATGGGACCAACAACATATTCCAAACTGTTTATGTACTAACGGGATAGTGTATAAATTAATGAATTCCTCCTTATGTTGATCAGCTGTTGCCATCATTTCACAGAGATAAATAGAAACTTTCTTCCTGAAATGGAACAGAACACAGAAAATATATCAGACCTCCATTCTTGCCTCAGATATTATTTGTGTTTTAATTTCCAACACACGACAAGTTACTTGGTCACTACTTTGCCAATCGCTGTGGACAGCTGCTGGTCATTTTAAACTGCTTTCTACTTGCCATTAGAACATTTTATTCAGTTCTAAAATTTCAAAAGTGAACAATTGGCTCATTCTAAAATTGTCTTCATCTTAAGAAATTCTTCAGTGCTGTAATTTCTAGGCAAACCTGATTAGCGGAAATATGATCTTCAAAATACAGAACAAACTCAAGTAAACAGTACTGGAGTTTCCTGTTCATTCCTGGAACTCTTCATGTAAAATGTAACATGAATGGGGGTTGTAAAACTCATACGAAATGTGTTGATTAGGTACATGCAATATACGACAGTTCTAGTAGGGATAAAAGAGAAATTCAGAACCCTTCATGCATAACCACAGTGAACTTGCTTGTGTTAAGTTATATCCATGTACTACTGGAAATCCCTTTATCATGTCTGCATCGCCAATTATATGCTTGGGATTGATGAAATCATTTTAATGCATGTGACCTTTTATGAGAATGTTCCTCCAAATGAGTGTTTTCATTTGACACCTTTTCCTTTGCCATTACAAAATTGTGGCTGTGAATAAAGACACAATTACACTCAGTTTTTAAAATTTAGATAGCAAGAACCATAGTTCTTTTCCCAAAAGAGAAGCTATGCATTATGTCTACACCATCGGTCAAATTGTTCTTCACTGCTATTTCAGATGATGAAGGCCAGGTCCTCAGTTTAAAGAAAAACAGCTTTTAGGGATGGTGTATTTCTTTTTTTGACCTGTCAAGAGCCCATCACAGTATTAAGTTCAAACTAAAGGGGGCGCCTGGGTGGCTGAGTCGGTTAAGAGTCTGCCTTTGGGGATCCCTCCTACATTGTTGGTGGGAATGCAAGTTGGTACAGCCACTCTGGAAAACAGTGTGGAGGTCCCTTAAAAAGTTAAAAATTGAGCTACCCTGTGACCCAGCCATTGCACTACTGGGTGTTTACCCCAAAGATACAGACGTAGTGAAGAGAAGGGCCATATGCACCCAATGTTCAAAGCAGCATTGTCCACAATAGCTAAATCGTGGAAGGAGCCGAGATGCCCTTCAACAGATGACTGGATTAAGAAGTTGTGGTCCATATATACAATGGAATATTACTCAGCTATCAGAACGAATTCTCAACATTTGCTGCAACATGGACGGCACTGGAGGAGATAATGCTAAGTGAAATAAGTCAAGCAGAGAAAGACAACTATCATATGATTTCTCTCATCTATGGAACATAAGAACTAGGATGATCGGTAGGGGAAGAAAGGGATAAAGAAAGGGGGGGTAATCAGAAGGGGGAATGAAACATGAGAGACTATGGACTATGAGAAACAAACTGAGGGCCTCAGAGGGGAGGGGGGTGGGGGAATGGGATAGACCGGTGATGGGTAGTAAGGAGGGCACGTATTGCATGGTGCACTGGGTGATATATGCAGCTAATGAATCATCAAACTTTATATCGGAAACCAGGGATGTACTGTATGGTGACTAACATAATATAATTAAAAATCATTAAAAAGAAAAAAAAGAGTCTGCCTTTGGCTCAGGTCATGATCTTGGGGTCCTGGGATAGAGTCCTGCATCAGGTTCCCTGCTCAGCAGGGAGTCTGCATCCCTCTCCCTCTGCCCCTCTCCCGCTCATGCTCACTCCTCGCTTTCCCATAAATAAATAAAATCTTTTTTTCAAAAAAAGAATGGAATGGAATAAGATAGGATAGGATGAGATAGAATAGGATCAATAGGATAGAATAGAAATAGCGAGGAACTGATCTCCAGAGACATGGTGTTTAGGAAGACAAGTCTCTTTCCACCTAAAGGTTGAAGACCCAGTTAATCTGCAACTTGGTCTGCTTGGTTTCCATTGGCTTCTCCTGTCCTCCATTTTGTAGCTTCTGACCACCAAACTCCATCCTTATCTTGAGCTCACATCCACTGTGCCTCAGTTTATATGACCAAGATACCAAGCTTCATTTTTCTCAGAATAATTTGCTGCCTAAAATTGCCCCCCCAACAGAACACTAGACCGAAGTCTTCTGCAGCTAGGACATATGCGCGATGGGAAGGGCCAGGAATAGTGCATTTGGGGAAGGCCAAAATTTCCTGTGGACCAAGGTTCTTCCTACACTCCATGGACAGCGGTTGGATCACTTTGAAATCATTTGTAAAATCTTGTGCTCTGGGGAGTTTCCATAGTGCACATCATTTTTTCAAAGAATTAAGAGCTATCACCCTGGAATATACAGGCCCAGAGCTCTAACCTTTAGCATTAACTCTCTTTGTGTCCAGCCCTGGGATCACCTGAAGCACAAGGCAGGGAATGTTCTTTAATACTGGAGCCATAGCTATGTCCCAGTCTTTCCTTCCCAAGGGACAGAGGCTCCTGTCCCCTCCATAAACCACCTGGGATTTGGGGGAAGAGATTTCTTTAAAACATCATATACCTGGAAAATACTGTCCCCCCAAAAGTTTTGTGTTTAAAAAAACTTTTTTGAAGTTAGTTGACACCAAAAAATTTTTAAAGGGATTATTTAGGGGCGGTGCCTGGTTGGCTCAGTTGGTTAAGCGTCTGCCTTGGGCTCAGGTGGGATTGAGCCCGCATCAGACTCCTTGCTCAGCAGGAAGCCTGCTTCTCCATCACCCTCTGTTCCCTCCCCTGCTTGTGCTCTCTCTCTCTGTCAAATAAATAAATAAAACTTAAAAAAAAAAAGGAGTGGCTTATATAAAGCCATAGCCAGGACACCCGAATGTCTTTCACAAGGCAGGTAAACATAATAATCACTGCCTGCAATTTAACTGTGCAAAGTGTGAAGGAAAGAGGGGGTGCCTGGGTGGTTCAGTCCATTGAGCGTCAGACTCTTAACGCTGATAAATCACTGACCTCTACCTCTGAAGCTAATAATATACGTTAATTAATTGAATTTAAATAAAAATACTAGTGAAAATATTTTTTAAATAAAATATTTTAGTAAACATCTATTTATACATATGTATAAATTATACATATGTAACACTATGCAGACATATCATGTAGATTACAAAAAAAAAGAAAGTGTGAAGGAAAGAAAAGCCCCAAAGAAAGACAAGTAGATATAGACATGGTTTTTAAATCGATAAACAGGAACAGTCATACCCACAAACCTTTGTGACACCTTTGCAAACAAGGCTCTTACGAAACCATAATCAGTTAGTGGTGAACTTCACGTGAGACTTTTCATCACAGGCCTTTTTTTTTTTTTTTAAGATTTTATTTATTTATTATTTGAGAGAGAGAGAGAGCACAAGCAAGGGGAACAGCAGAGGAAGAAGGAGAAGCAGACTCCTCACTGAGCAGCGAGCCCAGACAAAGGGCATGATCCCAGGACAGCTCAATCCCAGCACTCCAGGATCATGACCTGAGCTGAAGGCAGACGCTTAACCGACTGAGCCACCCAGGTCCCCCACATCACAGGCTTTTTATGTAGAAGGTGGCAGAGTATGTAGTGGCTAAAAGGAAAGTTGTGGTCCCACTGCTTGAGTGTGGCTCCGTGGCTTCCCTACTTATCTGGAGTGTGATTTGGGGCATGGTAACTAATCTTCTAGGCCCTGATTTCCTCCTTACTAAAACAGGAATAATAACATTTGCAAGTTGGTGTAAGGATTAAACAGAATAAGACTTACAAATGCTTAGCCCTGTGCCTGGCACACATAGGTCTTCAGTAAATATTAACTGCTATCTCCCTAGGGTTCAACTTCCACAGGAAAATCATATTGCATGTTAACGATCAGACACTGCATTCTGGAAGCTCACAATCATTTGTTTGACCAGGCCTAAGCGGATCTTGTGTTTTTAAGTGTGATAAGTGAGTAATTTTAAACTCTTTCAGGTGGGTGAAGGTTCTAAAACAGAGGTTCTCAACCTTGGTTGCAGGTTAGAATCACCCAAGTTGGTTTAAAACCCTTGATACCCATGTTACAGCCCCGATTAATTAAATCAGAGTCTGGGGGGGCGGGGTTGGGAGCAAGCCATCAGCGAGTCTCAACTTCCTCAGGTGATTTCACTGAACAACCAAATAGAGTTCTCATTTGCTCTAACATTCTGAAACCAAGACGGAGTTGCATTCACAGCGGGGAAGTAGTTCAGAAGAACAGTCGCTGTCAGTGCCAAGATGGAGTTCTCCACGGGACGCTGAAAGGGTTCTTTCTATAGAAGGTGAATCTAAAGAACACTGATTTTCATCTGTACCCCTTTGTAGGTATCAAAACAAGCTATATTCTTGGCAAAGCCCCGTAGAGAGAGCCTATCCTCTCTTGTTTAGATTTTTCTCATAGCAAATTGATTCGTAGTGTATGCAAAAACATGTGTAGATTCTATCAGCCTGGGAAGCTGAATTCCAGAATATCACTGAAACGTTATTAACTTTTTGACCTACCAATTGTGTCAGCCTTGATTTTAAATGTAGGATTAGCAGGAGCGGGAGGGAAATGCGGCATTATAGTTTAACGGGTACAGGGTTTCGGTTTGGGGTGATGAGAAAAAGGTTCTGGAGATGGATGGTGGTGATGTCGTCGGTGTTCTTTACCTGACGGCCAGTCAGGGGCAGCCACGAGAGGAGCACGGGGAGGCTCAGGAAAATGAAGTTTAGCATACTCACAGGTCCTAGAGCAGGAAACACTGCACAACACCAGGGCCACAAGGGAAATTAGTAGTGTCGGTCAGGAGGCAGAAGGAGCAGGAGCTGGACGACAGCCTGGGCCTCTGCAGAAGAATATTGCCTCCTGGGACATAGGGCCAGATGGAGGGGCCAGGGCTTGGTCCCTTTGCATATCAAAGGACTGCTTCCAGTGAGCCCTTGGCAGTCTCTTAAGAATGTAGCCCTGGGGGTGGGGAGGGGCAGTCTCTTCCCCGCCAGAAAGCTTTAAGATGTCAAAACATCTTGATACACAGAAAATAAAAAACGTATACAGTTGCACAATAGAAATGTACTTAACGCCACTGATGATACACTTGAAAATAGCTAAAATGGTGGATTTCATGCTCTATATTTTACTACTGAAAACAAACCCAGACGGACACCTGGGTGGCTCAGTCGGGGAAGTGCCCGCCCTCAGCTCAGGTCGTGATCCCCGGGTCCTGGGATCGAGAGCCCTGCATCGGGCTCCCTGCTCGGCGGGGAGCCTGCTTCTCCCTCTGCCTGCAGCTCCCTCTGCTTGTGCGTGCGAGCTCTCTCTGTGAAATAAATAAAATCTTTAAAAATAAATAAATAAAAATAAAAACAAACCCAGGATCCACAATATCAAAAGCAGTGAATTCTAGGCAAAAAACAAGAACCAAAGGAAAAAAATGGGGAGGTAGGAGAAGACAAAACTTACATCAGGAACTTCAAGGGTCACTTTTCCCAGCATCAAAGAAGAAGTTGTCTTCTACAAAATCTTGGCCACCTTCTGAAATGCAAATTTTTAGCATTTCTAAAAATTACCCAGCATAGTAGATGAAAAGGAAAGGAAACAAATAGTACAGAATTGCTTCATCCTCTAAAACCATTTTTCACTTCTCATTGCTCTGTCACACTCTAACGAGATCAGGAACTGTGATACCGTACAGGTCATTTGCCACTGAAAACCTGACTCATGTCCCTGTGTGACACTAGAGCGCTTATCCCTGCTACCCCGGAGCCCAGGATGGCTGATAAATAGAGTGTCATCATCTCCTTTAGCGAAGCTCGATCATAAACTCCGCTACAGACGTCTTCTCCAGCGAGTGTCAGCTGTGTGTGTAGTAACTAATATACTTGAATCTACCAGACTTCTGTATGCTCTTATCCCGAATTTCTAAACTCCCAAATCGCTCCTTAGATACACCGTCTAAGTACTGTATATTTCTCAGCCAAAATAGTTTGGCTGACAAGAAAATGATTGCTCCATTGTCCCACCTAACTTTCTTCTTCTCTGTGTAATGAGGAAAATCCACCATCACTTCTTTTTCCTTGCTCATGTGCCAAGCCTTTCCTCCATTCCGTAGTCCAAGATTCTCTGGCATAAACACCTATGGCTGCCAAACCTTCCTGCTCTGTCCTAACATAAGCAACCCAAAGATGACTACTCTTCTCCTTCCCTGCAATTTGCTTTGCATAGCCAGTTGCCAGATACCTGCAGAATAAGTGCCAGGGGAAAAGGAAATAAGCCATTCCTTTTTCTGGCAAAGGAGTGTGGAGGAATGAAGTTGTATATAGCTCTCTAACTCACAGGTTCCCACTGGTAAGAAAGTCCCTAGAACATTATAAAGAACCAGTTTCCAAGACTGGGTATGAGGGGGGCCTGGGTGGCTCAGTCGGTTAAGCATCTGCCTTTGGCTCAGGTCATGATCTCGGGGTCCTGGGATCAAGCCCCGTGTCAGGCTCCCTGCTCAGTGAGGAGTCTGCTTCTCCGTCTCTCCCGACTCCCACTCCTGGTCTTTCTCTCTCTCTCTCTCTCTCTCTCTCAAATAAACCTTTAATAAAAAAAAAAAAAAAAGGCTGGGTGTGATTTCCATTTGTTTCCTCTTTTCTGTAAGCTATGTGAAGTGTTTGATCTTTACTGAGCATGTACTATTTTATTCCTTTCAATCCGACCAAAACGTTGCATTGATCCCAAAATATATAAGGAATCGGAATAGAACTGGTATACCCATTTGAAAACATCAGTCAGGGTGAAAGATGTGTCAGGTTTCCATTACTTAGGACGTTGTTCTAAAGGCCTTTATTCTAATATAGGCTATCTGAATGTTGCCCATGGTTGAGCTCTTTAAGCTCAAAGAAGTTGGAATTTATGTCAAAGAAGTTGGAATTTATGTCCTAACTTTGCCAACTAAGCAGCCCTGGGAGCTTGGGCAAGTCACCTGACTTCTCTGCATGTCGGGGTCCTCACTGGTGATCTGGAGATATGGACAACATTGTGGGGTATTTACTGACCAAGCACTGTTCTAAACAGCATACACATACTACTTCCTGTCATCCTCCCAACAAACCTAAGAAGTAGTATTGCTATCATTATCACCCATTTTAAAGATGTAGAAACTGAGGCACAAAGAGGTTAGTTTTTTTTCCTGTGGTTCCAAAGCCGCTTAATATACATGGAGCCAGGAGTGAAACCCAGGCAGTCATGTGTCTGGAACCCAGGCTCTAGATATCTTTTCTCACTCAATTGTGATAATTACGTCAGATTTAATATTTGGATGTAAATGTGTTAACATATTGTTTTTACCTCTCCTGAAGTTCACTTCCTCATCTGTCAAAAGGAGACAACACTTACATTTCAGAGTGTTTGTCAGGAATAAACTTATGGAAGAAGACTGAGATTTCACTACCCATCTATCACCACCCCTGGCATGCAAAAAAAAAAAAAAAAACACATTTTGCTCTTAAATCTTAAGAAATTGCACCTGCTGTCCACTGCTACAATATACAACTGATATCATTTTTCCTTTTTGCTTCTCACAGATTTTTGCATATATGAATGAAACCTCTTCCCGAAGAGAAAATTGGGACCTCCAAGCTCTTAGATTTTTATCAATCAATTCAATAATTGACCCTTGGATCTTTGCCATCCTTAGGCCTCCTGTTCTGAGACTAATACGTTCAGTCCTCTGTTGTCGGGTTTCATTAAGATCACAAGATGCAGCACAGACTTCCTGTTCTATACAGTCAAATGCCAGTAAATAGATTGACCTTTGTCGACAGTAGTTAAGAAGTGCTTCGTTAGCCAGCGTCTGAAAGATCATTTTGAAATGGCTCCTTGGAGAAATGAAAAAGTAAGTTTACAGACCCAATGATGCTACCCTAAAACAGAGTGTACAAACATTTCAGCAGTGGTTGGGGCTACAGAGGTGCTGACAAGGCACTTCATGGAAGGTGGCGGAAGGATCTATAAAACCTACCCTCAATGTGCAAGTCAATGAGGTTGGTCTTTGGAGGAAAAACCAACTGCTTTTAGGACCCAGTTGCCTTTTGATTGAAGCTTTCCTGTTGAGTGAGAAAGCATGTGGTTTTGTAATTTGTTTAAAACCCTGAATAGTTAGCTGTGTTTTTTATTTCAATCTTCTGTGCTACTGCCTCATAAACACGCAGTGTGCAGTCAGACCAGATGAAACTTCGCGTGTCTCCTCTAGGAAGGCGCTGTGTGGAAGCGACTAGCACTGGGATCTTGTGATTGCTTAACAAACCCTTTGTTTGGCCAATGAATTTGGAAATCACAGGCACTTTGTCCTGTCCTATTTGTGTGTGTGCGAGGTCTCTCCGGTCACCATGGTATCATGCGTGGAAGAGGAGACTCAGCTGGTTAACGTCACCTTTCCACTAGCCCTGTAGAAGCTGTGTGTCAAAGTATTAGGTTATTTATTTTATAACGTCCATTGTGCTAAGAGTAATCAAGAACCCTTTCGGAATTTTCCTCTCAACAAGAAATAATAGGCTATTAAGAGAGTTTTTAATTCTGATTAATACTCTTCATTCGATTTCCAGGGAGGGGAACTGTGGCTATGTCTGAGGCCAAATATTAGAATTAAAAACTGAAAAATCTGGCCAATTCTCAATAAACCCTGAAGCTCTTCTATGGCTCATGTGGAGGCTGTGACTAACATCTACTTGATAAGATGACTGTGTTGTAGCAAAACTCATGCATCTACATTTTTATCCAGGAAACATGGTTTGACTCATACTATATAGGAAATCAGGCAACAGTGAATCATAACTTAATATGTTTCTAAATCTAAACTTTTGCCATGGTATGAACCCAGGATCAAAATATTTCAGCGAATTTGCACCGTTTAATCATCTTAGCTACTGCGTATACTCATCTGAGATGCTATGAAGATAAACTATGAAACAAAAATTTGAAAATGGAATAGTATTTGATGAATTCCCCCAAATAACAGTTTCTAGAGTAGGCATAATATTTTTAATAATATAAAAGTGCAAAAATTATATTTATTTTTGCAGGCAGGTTTTTAAAGTGTGGTTGCATTATAATTTAGATATTAAAATAGTATAGTTCTTGGTATTGGAGGATTTTTTTCCTTACAGCATGATCTTCAGAATAGTACAACCACCTTATTTATTTATTTATTTTGTAGTGAGTGTTATTACAGGATAGCTATTATAAAAAATGAGAAAGGGATGTTAGTTTTTTCCAAAGTCTCATTGAATTGCTTACGTAAAACCATTTCCTATAAGTAGTTATCAAACTAGGTAATCACTTAAAGTGATTCCAAACCAATCCAGCATCAGACACAATCTATGTCAAATCAGCTCTTATTTTTAAAAGAATAAATAAATGGTTTGCTTTTCTACTAATTTAAACAAACCAGGCAAAATTTAACTGAAATCTGGACATGTAAATAAATCTTCCCTGCACACAAGCATTCTAAAGTTAAGAAATTGTTCTAAATAGGACTAATTACACTCAAGGGTAATCCCTAAACATAAAATTCTGAAGTTACTTTGAATCTAGAAGATTGATTTCTTTTATCAGATGACTGTTTTTTCCTCTAAATGAAAATGTTAACTACAATCCTTCACTCCATCTCACCACCCCCCAAAATTCTGGAATAATGCCTGAGATCTTTTAAAAAAAGAAAAGGCACACTTGGACATACTATCACTAGTGGGAACACAATGATTCACTCTGGGGGCTCAATATAGAAGAGTTTAAGCCATTTATGTAAGAACTGGTAGATTCCTAGAGCTTTGTTTCCCAATTTACGCCTGTCCTTGCGCTGCGTTAGATGGCTAAACCCTGTTTTCTCATCTGCGTATACATAGAAGGAACTGAATGTAAAAATCCTATGTGATAGTCAATCACCTATTATTAATGGCAATTTAAAGGTAACAGAAAAAATTACTTAGAATAGGTATGTAAATATTTCCTTTCTAAAAATCCCTTCACATCAGACATACCTGTTTACACTTACTCATTTTCAAATTAAATAAAAACAGAAAGCTTAACCTGGTATGTTAGAGAACTGAACTGTGATAAAAGAAGACACCAATTTTATTAATTGTCCCCGACAGTGGGATAAAAGGGGAGAAACTATAGTGGATTTTCACCTCAGACTGCCAGCCCTAACTTTAGGTGTCCAGGAATTGGATGGGCCAGAGTAGTCAGCCCTGAGCCAAATTGTTCCCAGTTCCCTCTGGCCTCAGGTCATCCAAGAGGGAACTGGGAAATTCTGGTACTAAAGTGTGGCCTTGAATCTCCAAAGATCTGATAGACGCTATAGAAAGCCTCCAAGAGACCTGAATCTCAGAGTGGTTTGGATCCATGTCAACCCAGAGCCAAAGTTCTAGAAACAGCGCCAACCCAAAACCACCATTTTGGCAGAGGCTGTGAGCCCCTCGCAGCGGGCAGGGAAAATCCAGTCTGAATCACTACATCCTCAGTGTAATTCAGTTACATTTTTTCGTCCCTGTCTGCTCATGCCAGTGCACTTTGAAGGGGTTGTCCTAATGTTCATGTGATGTCAGCTCTGATTAGAATCAAGAAAAAAACCTATATACTCAGGCTTAAAATTTGATGACATTGAAAGACGGGAAGACAATTAGCTTGCACTCGTAAAGGTTTGTTTATTTCATTTAGCCAAAACTCATGGTTGTCTGAATTTAGGAAGAGCCCCCACTTGAGCCATTTACAGACAGAGAAGCAGTCTTCTCTGCAAATGAGTAGTTTCTTTTTTTTTTTTTTAAGATTTTATTTATTTATTTGAGAGAGAGAGAGACACAGCCAGCGAGAGAGGGAGCACAAGCAGGGGGAGTGGGAGAGGAAGAAGCAGGCTCCCAGCGGAGGAGCCTGATGTGGGGCTCGATCCCAGAACGCAGGGATCACGCCCTGAGCCAAAGGCAGATGCTTAACGACTGAGCCACCCAGGTGCCCCGCAAATGAGTAGTTTCTATGTGTGGGCGGACAACACCTACTCATGCAGGTGGTGTTGCAACTTAAGTGTTTGATGATGATCTTCCGCCCCTTCGCACACTTAACTTCATTGGATTTCCTCCCTGAGGACACATTTATAACATACCTCCAATCACCTTATAGCGTTATAATTGATTTCTTTAATTCACAAAGCATTTTTATTATCATAAATGCACACTATGGAAATAAATATTATTTTAGCAAGTCACAAAAGCTCTAGTCTATACCAGGGACCAAGGACATGTACTGGGCATTAATTTTTATTTCAGAAAGTTACTTTTGGGGGAGTAGCTTTTACAATTCTTTTAATTGTTAAGTAGATTTTCTTGGATTATATTTTTTTATTCCCTATAAAATGAATGTACTATTAAAGTCCAGTTCAGGTGGTTTAATTCTGAACCGAGTGTTTCATTTTTACAATCTGCCACGAGTCAAATCAGTGATGTTTCCAGCAAAAAAGAGATGGCGTGCTCCAAGGGATAACTGAGGACTGTTGAATGAGAGGAATATTTCAGAGTTAAGGGAATCAACAAGGGATGGTGAGACATCCCTCACAAGCTCTTCCCCTCCTTGCCTGAAGGGACAAAAAAGGAGCGGTCACCCAACTGGAACTGTAGCCTTAAGTAGGGAAGTAAGCACAACTGTCACAAAACCACAGGGAGGGAACAAGGGGACTACTTTCCTGGAAGATCTCTCCTCCTACTTTCTACTCTTCTGCCTGTTTCTCCCATTGGTGAAACCCAACTGTAATCCACAGGGTCAGGGGAGCCTGGGTAAAGCGGTCCATGAAGGCCTTACTACAGGGGAAGAGTAGATTTAGAGAGGAAGTGGAGAATATCCAGCACCAACACAAACATTGAAACCACAAAGTGATCAGCCTCTCCTCCTGCCTTCTACTCCAAATATCCTCTAACAAGCTCGGGGAATAGGAATCAGCCCCATCTGTGGGAAAGGAGGTAAAATACTATAGATTCCTTCATCAAAATATTGGTCCTAATCCCTGCTTTCCTGTGGCTTGGCATTTACTTTTATCTAACTTTGGAAGCATATGATTTTATATAATTGGAGAAAGAGAAGGGGAATCAGACCAAAACATCTTTGATTCCCCCGCGCATAGCAGTATAGCTCTCTCTAGGCAGAACAAAGAGAGAGAACCATGTATGCTGGTCTAGAAATGAAATGGAGCCTCGTTTTTAAGAAGGACCACTAGAATGAGAAAAATCTAGAAAAAACTCACTTAGGGGCACCTGGGTGCCTCAGTCTGTTAGGCACCCAACTCTTGGTTTTGGCTCAGGTCATGATCTCATGGGTTGTCGGATCAAGCCCCTTGTCAGGCTCCATGCTCAGTGGGGTGTCTGCTTGAGGATTCTCTCCCTCTGCCCCTCCACCCACTTGTGCTGTCTCTCTCTTATAAATAAATAAATCTTAAAAAAAAAAGAGAGAGAGAGAAAAGAAAAACCTCACTTAACAATGCAGGGCAGGTCGTTCCCAAATTTAACATAGCAGGGATGGGTCTACACAGCCATAGTAAAGAGAAAGTATATGTAGCAATTCAGCAATTCTGCATAATTTTAAATGCCGACACAAGTACAAGGAAAAAGCAAATTTTAACAAAATGGAAAAAGAAAAAAATTTGACTCCCAAGCTATCTGTCAAAGTTACCCTTTCTGCTACCACAGGATCTGTCTCTACTCCCCTCCTTCCATCCCCTTCCACAGCACACCTTTCCTAGCACAAACTGTCCCCTCTCTGGCCACCAATGGGTCCTGTGTTATCTCTGCTGCATACACTCAACCTTTGTCCTTTCAGCAAACTAGCTTTATTCAGGGGCTCTTAAAGATTTGCCGGACTGCTGAGGCTTTTTCAGGCAAGTTGTTTAACCTCTCTGACTCTTACTTTCCTTATCTGTAATAGAAGGATAATAAAATTACCTACCTCTTCAATTATTTTGAAGCTCAAATGAGGAAGTACATGCAGGACATTCAGCACAGAGCCTGGACATGGTAAATGCAAATAAGGCTAAGGATTAGTATCACCCTAAAAGTCCTGTTCAGGGGCCCCTCTGACCTCGTCACACACATCTGGCTCGGAGGGCTCATTCCTGGCAGGGGTCATGGTGCTAGGGGTCATGGTATCTATTTGTTGACTCTGGGTAACTGTCAAGAATAATGATGATAATAAGCGTGTCAGACAAGTTTGTATTTCAGAGAATGCAGTGTAGATTGGCACATATGGGACAGTGTAGAGGAATGTGTAAGCATAAAAGAGAGGAGAGCAAGAGACACAGAAGGACAACAGGACACATAGCATGGCTCCTGTCCCCTCAACAGAGCCAAGTAGGGCAGCTTGGAGGGGACAGTACCTGAAACATTATTCGAACAGGATATGTTATGTGTTGGCAAACACTCTCTAGCACCATGTTGAAACTGAGGGACACCTGGGTGGCTCAGTTGGTTAAGGGTCTGACTCTTGATTTCAGCTCAGGTCGCGATCTCAGGGTCATCATTCAGATCAAGCCCGTGTCAAGCCCTGCATGGGCCTCTGAGCTCAGCAGGGAGTCTGCTTGGGATTCTCTCTCTTCCTCTCTCTTTGCCCCTCCCCCTGCTCATACACGCGCTCTCTCTCTCTCTCTCAAATAAATAACTGAAACTAAGCAGATTTCATTTACACATCATCTTATAAAGCTCCCCAGACTAAATCCAACCCATGTGCCGACGACCTTTCATATTCCTGAGAACAGTTCCCAGGACTTGCCCAGGCAAATATTTCTGATTACTTCAGCTGTCATTTATGTGGCCCCTCGCCATTTTGGCGTCTCCCCAGATCTTATCCAAGTTATCCATGTCCACCTTAATATGCTGGGTCAGAATCAAACACGAACACAAAATTCCAAACCAGTCTTATCAGCACTGAGGGCTGTCACATCAGTTGCTGACTTGATCTGAACATTATCTTCTCATTAATGAACCTGAGTATTACGAGTCTTACTAACAACTAGGTCACACCTTTATAACCTTCAACAAGTAAAAGCAGGTCAGCGCTCCACTTTGCATAGAGGAAAACAGTGCAGGGGTGAAGGGAGTTGTTTACTGAGGACACTCTCCTGAGATCCCCCTTATGATTATAGTGCCAATCTTGCCACCTGACATCACACAGTCATTTGGTTTCTCATTACTCACTTGCCTATAAATTCTTGGATTGGTTCTGTAGACTAGGAGTCACGAGCTTTGAACTTATCAGCTGAAACTTGTCTTTTGTGTTAAAAACTTGGTCCTTGAGCTGATGTGGAATTAGATGCCTGCGCTGGGGCCCAGAGAATAATCTCTTTCCTTGAAAATGGAACTCACTACTTTTAGTCATCAAATGATAGTTTTGCCAGAATTAACTGACCAATACTCATCTCAGTCCTAAGAGTATGCATGATACATCATAAATTAAACACTTCAAAATTCAACAGCTGCACAATGAAACCTTTGAAGACACAGTTGAGACTCTCTTTCAGCTTGTAGAAAGTTTCTTAACATATCCGCATTGTGAAGAGCCCAGAGGAACAAGCCAAAAAGCCTTAGGCTTTTGAAAATTCAACATTAACTTTTCATGTTTTTAAAAATACCTGACCTCGTGTTACTTGTAAAATGAAAGACACAATAACCACATCTCAGTGGGCTGCACACTTCTTTGACCTGTAAAAATAAATACTTCTGGTGTAAGGATGCATTCCAATAAAAGAAGAGCCCTTAACTATAAACTAGAGATCTTTATTCTCTTTACTACCTATTATGGTGACCAGGAAGTCAGACGCCCACTTCTAAGACGAAACAGATGTTCACATCTGTCCATGAAATGCTAGTTTGGAAAACTAAGGAAGGTGGAGAGTCAGAGTCCTGTCCTCCTTCTGCGAATTTCTTCTGTGTTCTCAATTAAGTTATAGTGAACCACAATGGTTGCAAAGATATATTAAGTGAGGAAACACAATTATTCTTCATTATCAGTGTTGATAGTTTTTTAAATGCCTTGTCTTTAGTTGACCTACCTGACCAAGTTAAAATACTCCTTTTTGGAATCCTTTATAATACGAATTTGGGATTAAGAGATAAATCACATGGAAAAAAAAAAAAAAAACCCTGATAGCTTTAGTAAACCAACAGTCAGAGTGGTAAAGCTGGGATTGGAATGCAGACATCAGATTGGTGACATGATGTGTCCCCATTCCCTAGGCCCTCTCTCCCTCCTCTCTCCCCTACTCCTGACTCTGGCCCCCAGCCCAACGTGCTATGCCTGGTGCACACCAGCAAGTTCCCATCTCAGGTCACTTCCCTGGCTGCTGTCTCTACCTGGAATAAATGCTCTTCTCCCAGACAGCTCACTTCTTCACTTCCTCATCTTCAAAATTTTACTCCAGTGACAGCTTCTCAGTGAGGCCTTCACTAACTACCCTTCCTAAAATTACACACACACACACACACCCATTCCTAATTCCCTTTACCCTAGTCCGTCCTTTTCCAATATGAGTGACCTTAAACATACCTCGAGGTTGACATATTTATAACATTCATGGTCTGTCTCCTTGCACTAGATTGTGAGTTCCGGGAGGGAGAGACTGTTGTTTCTTTTGTTTTGATGCCCAATGTTTTAGTATCTTCTAGTCCACTGAGAGGGGCAGCCTTGCATGGGTTATCAGAGCCCAAGAGGAATGAGGAGACTACCTACACAGGAGCTGAACTGGTGTAAGGTCTCAGAACCTGCGTGGGAGAGTAGGGCATCCTTGCAAGGGATGTTGCAAGCCCTGCAACAGGGTTTAGGAGCCTGATCAGGATGAGAAAGGCATGCATTTGTCGGGGTGGGCATCTGGTATGGGCTATCAGAACCCAAGCAGAGTGAGAATAGGTGTCCAATAGGGGAGTCAGGGGCTCAGACCTGGGGCAGATTGAACAGAAAGACGGAGATGTGGGGAAAAGGCTCATGGTGGGCATGGGAGACTAGTTACAAATGGATTTACCAAAAAAGCAAATATATTAAGGATAATGGAAACCAGGTCTGTCACTGTTAGAGAAATATAAAAAGGGAGAAAAGTAGAATGAATGCTGTAGTATTGGATTGGAATTGAGGGTATTGGTATTCACTCCTACTTTTCAACTTATACAGATAAATACAGAAATAAACACATATATAAGTATGTGTGTGTTTTCTGGTTTTGTCTGCTGAGACTGAGATTAGCAACTGCGGGCCCAGCCAATAGCAGTAAGCACATCTACCACACAGATCCTGAGCTCTAAATGCCATTTTCCTCTAAAAGGAGCCAGGGCTCCTTGGAGAAATATTTGACCCCAGGCCAAGGGCAGAAAAAGTGTAAGACAAACCAGGAACATCTCATTGTGCAAGAAAATTAGTGTTCAAGGAAAGGGAGCCATAAACAGGATATTTATATGGTCTCAGAGTGCTCCTGAGTAACTTTACAGTGAGAAATGCTGACAGACCCTAATTTAACCAGGGGATCCGAGTAAATAAACATCCTTAGTAATGGACCCATTTGCACTGTGAACTGAAAGATGGGACTCAGGAAGAACACGGTGTCACTTCTGTGGTATTTCTCCCTGTCAAAACTTCGTAACCTGAATCTAATCATGAGGAAACACCAGACTAACCCAAATTGAAGAATATTCTACAAAATGCCTGGCCTGTTAATCTTCAAAAAGAGTCAAGGTCATGCAAATGAAGAGAAGAGTTGAGGAACCGTTCCAGACTGAAGGAAACCAAACGGATAGGACAACTAATGGCAGGGCATGGTTTTGAACTAGACCCCATCGCTATGAAGGACCCTGGTGCGACTAGCACAATTTACATGGGTTTTGAAGAACCGATGGTAGGAGACAGCAGTGTTAACTTCTCGATTTGGGTTATTATATTGTGTCATGCACCAGAATGTCTTTGGAGATACTCCGATGCATTCCTGGATAAGGATGCATCACGTCGGAAACCTTATCACAAATAATTCAAGGAAAAAAGTTACAAAGTTCCCATGAGTTTATGATGATTTCAACATTAAAATTTTTTTTTTAATGAAACAGCAGGCACAGTCCCTGAAAAAGAAACAAAAAGTTTCGTGCTTTTTGTACATAGGGAGAAATTAACAAGGTAAATTAGAATCAGAATCTAATTTCTATCACTCTGATTGTTTTCCTCACATATTTTTTTTTTGAGCTGTGAATGAGTATCTATGAAATGAAAACCAAAACCAAATATTAATGATGGATATCTTATTGGCAGGAGAAGAGCTGTTATCTTAATCTTTCCAACCATTCACCACCAAGTCAGGCCAAGCATCAATATGATACTAATGGTTTGGCTTAAAGAATTTATACACCTATCATCACATTCCAATTACGGAAAAGGAGACCAAACACATTTATGACCATGAGCTGTCATTTGAATTTACATGAGTTATTTTTGGGGGAAATGCAGCTATCTCAGCATCCATTTAATTTTAGACATCGTAAGAGAAAATGATTCTGCCCAAAAGAAAACACAGCTTATCCACCAGAGGTCCAGCCCCACGCTATGATTATTTGAGTTTGGGGACTTCTGCAGCTTCAACAGAATCATCAGTTCATTCTTAACTATAAAATAGCCCTACTTCAACCTTCTTATTTCTCAGTTCGACCTGGACTGATACAATAAGGTTTTGAATCTTACGAATGAGGATTAATCTCAAATGAAAGTACTGCATCGTTCTGTTTAGCACTCACATCCTCCCCAGCCCATCCTTCACGCTGCTCTCGGCGGCATTACCCTTGGAAGCAGACCAGCGCTGTGGTTGGTATAAAGTTTGGACTCCGAAGTTGGACAGACCTCATATCAAACCTAACAGTTGGCATTTACTGTATAATCTTGAGCAAGTTAACTTAGACTTTCTAAGCCCCTTCTGTCACCTTATCATGAGGACAGTACTTGCCCTCCTCACGTGCTTTTAAAAAATGACAGTTGCTGTTATCATCATTGATTTTTTAAATGAAAATGTCATCATATTATTAAGATCCTATATTGCTAGCGTATTGATTTCCAGCCCTCTGATGTTCCAAACTGTCTTATCATACAGCCACTACACGTAGACCACCAGCACCATCAGCACCACCAACACAGACATCATCATACTGGTGTCTATCTAATGACACGTTACCAACACATCTGAGGTTGACCGGGGACACTGAGGAGTCTGGTGAAGTCACAGATGATGCAACTGATCGAATCTGCATCTGTGTTCACAGCAAGGAGTCACCCAAGAAGTAGTGCCTTGAGCCACTGCCCCACCTATCTCCATGCCACACAGACAGTGGGAGGCATTCGTGCATGTCTTGTCCCCAGACAGTCTCATTGCTTGTCCTCTCATTTTGTTCTTGGCTCTGCTCAAATGTCACTTCCGCAGAGAAATCTTCCTTGACTAATATAAAGTGACTCTATAAAATGTCCCCGTCACTCTCTTTCCTTTTCCCCTCAGTCTGTTTATTTTTCTTTATAACCTTTATTACCCAATTATACTGGCATTATCATTGGGTGTGGGGAAGGGCATGTGGGTGTGCACCTGTGCAGAGGCTTATTGTCTTTCTCTCGGAGTGGAAGAAAAATCTCCATAATGGCAGGGTTTTTGCCTTTTTTGTTTGCCGTCAGAACAATATCTCATATGATAGGTGTTCAATAAATATTTATTAAGTAAATAAATGGATGAGTCTAATTGTCAGCTCACAGTTTGGAGAAAAACGAACCCAATTTTTAATTAGGGCCAAAGGCCTTTGGAAAAAAAAAAATTCCCATGTTTGCTACAGGGAGATTTACAAGGAAAGAAGACAACTTCGGTACAATTCATGCAAAACAAAGCAGAGCAAGCAAGCAAAAAACCCAAAGTAGCCTTCACCCACAGAGCTTCTAAGACACATTTGTAAAAGCATATATTTTTGTATTATTTCTTTTCTGTTTGTTGTCATGGTTGGGGTTTTTCTTCTTATGGAATAAATTTCTAAAAATAGAACACCGCTCTGTAACATTGCACCTCTCGGACCTAGGAGTCTCACCTGTATCTCTTGTCCAGAACCCATTCATTTCTCAGTCATCCCTGGCTCCCTGTCATCCCCAGGGTAAGAGTCAAGCTCCTTAGCAGGCAAGCCAGGGTGGGCTGGGGCTGCCCACTCCCTGCTCTCAGCTGAGGTACCTGCGGCGTCTGGTCTTAGGGCTAAAGTACTTGCAGTTTCACCCACCATTGACTCATGTTGCCCCTCAGCGTGCAGAGCCTCGGCTCCTCTGTCCTGGTACACACCTACCCACCTTTAAGTCTCCGAGGGAGCTATTCCTGACCTTTCTCCTACCATGACATCAATGAAAATCAAATTAATTCAACCTTATGGTCAATAGTCTGTTTGTAACTCTTGGCTAAAACTGGTTAGAGCAACTAAAATTAATCCAGCCCCTGCTTTTTCTCTACATACTGTGTGTGTGTGTGTGTACACACACACACATATATATATTTATATACACTATATGTACCTCTGAACACATATCTTTAAAATGTTTTCTTTTAATTTACAAAAAATCCATCCTATTCCATATAGAGTATAGCTTCTGAGTCCTAATTATGATAATATAATACGCACCAAAACAATACCTGTGGAATCGTACCACCATCTACATCTATAAAAGAAACTGAATTCAGGTAGAAAAACATACCCGAGACTAGTTTTTTATCCCCCTGCAAATAATCTTACAAATAGTACCCAATTTTTAAGAAAAATACAAAAAAAAAACAACACTGGTTCAGTCAGATGTGTCTCTGTGAACCTATTTATCATCTTAACAAGAACTTGGAATAAGGAAATCCAGTTTGTTCAGTCACAAAATGTCATATTCCAAGAAGACTTCCCGAGTATAAATTATAGCACAGAAATAATGGTGTTATACTTAGATACATTGTTCTACATGAAATTTTCTCAAGGCAAAACATAAAATAAAACTGGTTTCTGATAAGCATCTTTATTTCTTATGCCAAAGAACAGTCCCCCAGGGGTTAAAACTAGAGGCTGTCGTTTGGGTTTCCTAAGGAATGAAAGATAAGATCTCAGAAGTGACGTAAATAATGAAGTAGACCAGATGCCATATACCAAAACTTTTTAGTAGGCTTCCACTTCAAATCTTTATCCAGAAGTTTTGTTCTGTATTCAGATGATTTATTTTGAGTCAAGAATTTTCACCCAAGACACAGGAGCAACAAGGACATCTAGCTTTGGCTGAAGAAGAAACACACAAAATTAGCAAATACACACATAAAAAGAGACCCCGCATTTTCACTGTAAAGAGATCATTATGACCTATATCTTGTTTCCAAACATCAGTAAACAAAAAGTGGTCTTTGAAATAAAAAATCATTAAAAAAAAAAGTGGTCTTTGAGAGGATTCTTCTTCAGAAATGCAGGTGTTAGGAGGATTCTTCTTTGAACTTTTCTTTGGAGAGTTCTGTGAAAATCAAACATTCTCGAGACAATATTCTGTTTTTATTTTTTGTATCCCATGGCTTCCAGAAAGGATTTGAGGAAAGTTACAGTGGTAAATCACATATGCAACAAATAATCATGTAAAATTTTATATATGTCTTTAAAAAATTTTTTATATATGTCTTTAAAAAATTTTTAAATTTATACTATATATGTCTTTTTAAAAATTTTTGACCTGTCTTGATGTGGTAGAAATTTATTATCTAATCCAAATAAAGAAAAAGTCAACTGTCAACTTTGAGGGACTGTGGAAAAATATTGTGGACAATGTCCAATGTTGGAAGATAAGAAATATTTTTCAAATGAAGCCTTCACAGACTTTTATTAAAAATTTGAAAACTTGGCCCAGTGAAGGTATTTTGTATGCAGTCAACATGATGTGATATACATAAGATACTTTCTGACTAGCACAACAATTATGGTGGCTCTTTATTGTCAATGTAGTTAAGCTAAAACCATGTTTCTCAGAGTTTCCCTCTCTGCATGGTTCTGGGTTCAGCCTTGCTATAAGAGAAATTTTTTCCAGATTTGGAAAGCAGAAGTGAAGCCGCAGCCATATTTAAGCTTAGGATGTTGGTGTTAAGTCAGGCTCCACTGCAGCTCATACACATTGTTGTGGCTTTGCTGACTCATTGTGTTGGCCTGGGAAGGCTGGACCCTCAGTTTCCTACCTCCTCCCTCAGCTCTGTAGGACAGCAGCTGAGCCCACCACACCTCCAACAGGGGTTGGGTTTATCTCCTTCAGTTTGTTCGAATATGGGACCAGACTCCTTTGTTGCTCCAAGAATATACCAGACCTTCTTCGGCAGGTTGTTCAGTCAAATCACAGAGAAGGTGGTGGGAGCCTGATAAAGAGTATTCTAGATATTTATCCTGAATATTCAAGACTGATAAAAGAGATCCTAGAAAAAGATAATATTGTTATTAAGATTTACTTGGCTTATTGCTCCCTTTGGGGATATTTTTAACTTTATACCATAAACAGGGTTTGTAAGAGTGACCTACCAACTTTCCAAAGAAGGCTGTCTTTTGGGCCAAGGAAAACAAATGGTACAAGGATGGAGGCTCATTCTAGAAAGATTTTTGTAAAACTGACAGCATAAAAGAGGTAGCTAGTCTCCATAGTTTGGACAGGCTGTCCACAGAACAGTACAAGTTGTTTCATTATTCAAAATAGGGAAAAAATATACATAACTACAAAGCCAGTCAACTAGAACAAGAAGGAGATACTATCACTGTTTTATTCTACTGATCTGGAAAACTAATCAATGCAGTTAGACAATAAACAGACACAAGAAGGATGAAGACTAGAAAAGGATATTTACATGGGGGGTCATGGGGACGTTATTTTGTCTACTACACCAAGGCAATTTTGAAGAAGTACCAGGAGAGGGAATTTGACATATTAGATACTAAGACTTACAACAAAGCTGTAATAATAAAAATTGAGTGACAAAGAGATATAAACAAACAGAACTGAGAACTTGGTATACAACAGAGGTAATATTAAAGATTAGGAAGGAAAGTCAATAAATACTGTTAAGATGATTAGTTATCCATGTAGGGGAAAAAAATAACGAGATCCCTACCTCATGATATACATAAAAATAAATTCTAGGTAAATTGTGTGGACCTAAAAAGGTAAGGAAAATATAAAAATACAAGGCAAGGAATTTTATGACCTCAGAAAGAGAAAGATTTCTTAAACAAACATCCCCCGCCAAAAAATAACATATTGTATACTAAAATGTAATACTCCTGGTTGACTCAGTCGGTTAACCCTCTGACTCTCAATTTTGGCTCAGGTCATGATCTCAGGGTCCTGGGATCAAGCCCCGTGTTGGGCTCCACGCTCAGTAGGGAGTCTTCTTGAGATTCGCTCCCTCTTCCTCTGCCCCTCCCACTGTTGCTGTCTCTCTCTCTAAAATAAATAAATCTTTTAAAAAATATATAGTACACACAATAAAAAACCCTATGAATAAAGTAAAAAGACAAATCACAAATTCTAAAAGGTCTTTCCTGTCCATGTAACTAAGCATTAACACCGAGAATATAGGAAGAATATAAGTCATAAGAAAGTTCAATTATATAAAAATTAATTCAAAATAGATTAGAGACCTAACTATAAGAGCTAAAATCATAAAAATCTTAGGAAAAAATAGGAGTAAATGTTCATGGCTTTGGATTTACCAATGGTTTCTTAACTATGACATCAAAAGCACAAGCAACAAAAGAAAAATATAGAAAAATTGGACTTCATCAAAATTAAAAACTTTGCACATCAAAGGACACTACCAAGAAAGTGAGAAGAACCTACAGAATGGGAGTAATATTTGCAAATCATATAACTGATAAGCATCTAGTAGCCAGAATATATAAAGAGCTATGACAACTCAATAACAAAAAGAGAACTCACTAAAAATGGGCAAAGAACTTGAATAGACATTTCTCCAAAGAAGCTATAAAAATAGCCAACAAGCAACATGAAAAGATGCTCAACGTCATTAGCCATTTGGGAAATGCAAGTCAAAACCACAATGAGGTAAAGCCCACACCCACTAGAATAGCTGTAATAATAGTAACTTTTAAAATGGAAAAAAACAAATGTTAATAAGGATGTGGAGAAATTGGAACTCTTGT
This sequence comes from Ursus maritimus, assembly GCF_017311325.1. Taxonomy (NCBI): domain Eukaryota; kingdom Metazoa; phylum Chordata; class Mammalia; order Carnivora; family Ursidae; genus Ursus; species Ursus maritimus. The sequence continues at coordinate 39,908,624 of NW_024425008.1, forward strand.
ATGTTGCTGGTAGGAATGTAAAATGGTGTAGCTATTGTGGAATGCAGTTTTGGGTGTTCCTCAGAAAGCTAAACATAGAAGTCCCATTATGACTCAGCAATTCCATTCCTAGAAATATACCCCAAAAATTGAAAACACGGCTTCAAACAGATACTTGTATGTTGATGTTCATAGCGGAACTATTCACAATAGCCAAAGGGTGAAAACAATCCAAATGTCCATTAACTGTTGAATGGATAAACCTAATGTGGATTATCCACACCATTTGTATGTGGTACATACAAATCAGTATTATTCAGCCATAAAAAGGAATGAAGTACTGATACCTGCTACAACATGAATGAGGCTTGGAAACATGCTAAGGAAAAGAAGCCAGTCACAAAAGGCCACATATTTATATGGGGGGAGAATAGGGAGTGACTGCTTATCAGCTGTTGGGGTGCCTTTTGGAAGGATGAAAATGTTCTGAAACTAGATGGTGATGATGGTTGAACATCATTGTGACTGTACTAAATGTCACTCATGGTCAATTTTATGCTATGTGTATTTCACCACAATAAAAAAAGCACCAATGATATATTATATACATTAGGATGCTATACTCCTATCTGGTAAAAGACACCATAAATAATGTGTAAGGACAATCCACAAATTCTAAAACACTTTGCCACTCATGCAGCCAAAAAACATAATATCAGGAATATAAAAAAGTATTTCTATAAATCTATGAGAAAATACAAATAATAAAATGGGAAAATGAGCAAAGACACCATTAAGCAATTTAAAGAGGAGAGAACCTAAATGGCCAAAAAAAAAGTATGACAAAATGTTTGGCCTCATTGGTAATCAGGAAAATAAAAATGTATTTTGTACCCCTAGGACAAGTAATACTTTGAAAGTCTGATAATGATAATACCTTGTATTAGTGCGGATATAAAGAAATGGAATTATAGAACATAATAGAATAGATAGAATGGAAATAGAATAGAAATAGAATTCAATTCTAATACGTGACCATCAGTATGCACACTGGAACAACTTTGGAGACCAATTCGGCAGTAGCTGATGAAGTTGAAAATCTGTGTATTGTACTGATCAGCAATCCCACTTTTAGAAATATACTCTAGAGAATAGTATTTTAGTACAAGGAGACATATACATATATGCCCACAATAGCATTGTTGGTTACTGCCAAAAGGGATGGCGGGAGTAAAGAGTTTTAAATAAATAGATAAATAAATTGTGGAATAGTCCTACATCAGTTAGAATGAATGGCTAAACTAGACCTAAATGCTTCCTTATGGATAGATCTCAAAAACAATACTGAGTATTAAAAAAAAAAAAAAAGACAGGGGCGCCTGGGTGGCACAGAGGTTAAGCGTCTGCCTTCGGCTCAGGGCATGATCCCGGCGTTGTGGGATCGAGCCCCACATCAGGCTCCTCCGCTATGAGCCTGCTTCTTCCTCTCCCACTCCCCCTGCTTGTGTTCTCTCTCTCGCTGGCTGTCTCTATCTCTGTCAAATAAATAAATAAAATCTTTAAAAAAAAAAAAGACAAGTTTCAGACTGATTTATAGAATAAACTGAACTTGCATAAAGTTTTAAAATACAAACATGAACCAAATGTTATCATCAACGCAGACACCTGTAGCAATGATAGAAATAGAATCTTAGAAGGAAAAGGTATCCAGCAACTTCTCGATGATGGTGCATCTGGGGAAAGAAGGAGGGGAATGAGGTGGCACAAAAGAGATATTGTCTCTCATTTTTATGTCTTGAAAAAGTCTGAAGCAAATAAAACACATTGTTAATATGTGTTAATTCTGAAGAGTGAGCACCCACGTTTTTGTTATATTACTTTTTATGCTTTCTCTGAGTCTAACATGTTTTGGAATAAAATACCCAAAAGTTTGTTAATGTTGGGAAATAAAGGAAGAAGCAACTCTGCAAAGACCAAGTACAGAAATGTGTACATTTTGCTAGGGTGACAAAATCAACTAAATCAGCTGTGTGTGTGTGTGTGTGTGTGTGTGAGAGAGAGAGAGAGAGAGAGAGAATGTTCCATGCCACAGAAACAGCCAAGTTGTGCTTCTTTGAAGAGAGATCTCATAACAACAACTTTGAGGACACACCCCAGTCAGAGATCCCCGGACAGCACTGTGCCCACACACTTGTGTGTTTGCCTAGGACAATGTGTGCTGCAGTCATCAGAGGGCACTTCCCGTAGCTCTTCCAGAGAAGGCAGCCAAAAAATAGCAGATCCAGAACACAAATTATCCCCGCTCCAGGCTGACTCAATATTTTTCATACCCTGGGTTCATTTATTTGCTTATTGACTTAAATCTGATATGAGACCTAATGTTGTGGATTGAATCAAACGGTTTTTTTGATTACTTTGGCTATTATAAATGCAACTGGAAAAAAGTGATATCCAATGCATTTACCTTTGAGACGGTTTTCAGACACCAGCTCCTGTTTTCTGAAGGATAGCAAACGGAAAAGGTTCTCACCACTCCTGTAATCTGCTGTTGATTTTCTGGGCTGCATATGCTGAGTTAATATTCGAATGGCCATTCAGAAATGAAGGCTTCTTGACAAAGGGGCCAAGAGATTTCAGCAGCCCCACAGTTCAGATCTCTTCTTGGCGTGATGCGTCCAGATTGCCTGCCTGCTCAGCTTGCAGGAATTCTTCATTTACACGCTACTTTTGCAAACTAATAAACACGCCTTCCTCATGCAGGACTAGCTGGCAGAAGCCCTGACTTAGTGTTCTGGGTTTTTTGAACCCTACCACAGGAGATAAAGCAGGGAATTTCGTTCCTAAGAATCATCACAACGTATAAATATCGCGTGTCCGTAAGTGCTACATTACGATGGGGTTTCTGTTTGGTCAGATTGGTCAGACTATTATTTGCACAGCACGCTTTCTGAAATGAGGAGAACTTACTCCTGAAGCAGAGTCAACAATGAAATTCATAACCTTTTCCTGCATCTCTTTACTCAAAACTCTCTAGAACACAATCTTTCCTGTTAGAGTATAAACTTGGGGGCTGGAACATGGTCCTTCTTATCTAGCACAGGGCCTGGCACCTACTCGGTAGCAGTTGAGAATAGTGCGAACATCAGATGATCACATGGACCATGGATTGTCTTATCTAACCACGACACAAGAAGCATGTTCTCTCCTCTAGTCTTGGAAGATTGAACAACAACAAAAAGAACTAAAAAGACTGGAATTCTAATCATCCTCAATCAAAAGCACCATCTTTTTACATATGAGGAAATCATAAGTACGGTGATTGTAATTTGGAAAAAAGACTATCTCACACCAAAATCTGTAATGATAAATAGCTCATGAACAATTACCCATTAATCTCTGAAGAACCATTCTTGATATTGAAGGACAAGACCAAGATACTGATTTTTACGTGTGTGCATATGCCCACTTACAAAACAGGAAACATTAACTCTCATCTATAAGATGAAGTTTCCAAACTCTAGGTGGATGGGCTGTGGTACCCAAGGGAGACTCCTTGCTGAGCAGCCAGATGCGTCTGGATGTGTAAATCTGCGTGTAAGCAAGATGGTAGAGCTGGATCGTTCTGGGTAACAACAGAGAGAGGACGTTGCAACCTGAAAGACTTTGGAATATAGGGCATAGCAGTAATACATTTGAAAAAGAGCCCAAAACACTGGTGTGCTGTGTAGAAGAAAGACCGGAGAGAGAAACCCCTATGAAGACATGGCCAAGGACCAGGAGGGGCCTTTGGGAAACAATTGTCTAATTAGGGTTTAAGCTGTTTGCTATGAGATTTACGACGTAAAATGCCTCTGCCATCTTCTAAACGAAAACTTCAGTTTACATAACTGTATGAGCAAACGCTATTTAAGGATCTAAGAGACAGGCTGAGTTCTGTTTCTGGGTTTACATGAGGCACAAAAGAGAGAAAGGACATACGGACAAGGCGGTAGAGGATGACCGTTCTACTGACAGCCTCTTGGATGTCTTTTAAGAATCTCAAAACTAACATGATCAAAACAGAACTCTATTCTGCTCCTTCCCCAGGCTTCCTCATGTTATTGAATGACACCACACTCACCAAGCTGCTCAAGCCCAAAACCTATATATCTGCTTTACTTCCTCACCTTCTCTTACTCCCTACCTGTAATCCATCAGCAAGTCCTGCCAACTCCACCCCACAAACATATCCCAAATCCATCCACTTGGCCACATCTGTCAGGAGCTACAACAACAGCCTCCTAACTGATCCCCTTACTTCTGCTTTTACCAACCACAACCACCCTGCACTGACTCATGGTCTCCTCTTCATTTGGCAACTATAGTGACCCTTAAAACTCAAGGCCATATCATGGCCCTCCCATGCTCAAAACTCTCCAATATTTGTCCATGCTACTGAGAATACTGTCTTCCTTCACCATGGCCTATAGATGTGACCTGACCCACCCTTTGGGCCACATCTCACCCCTCTCTCCTGTTCCTCTTTTATCTCAGAGGTACTGCACAGCTTCTGTTTCTCAAATGCCTTGGCCACAAGATCATCCCCTTTTCCTGGAATGTTCTTCCTCCAGATTTTTGCATGACTAGCTCCTTTTTTAAATAAGATCTCAGCTCAAATGATACTTCCTCCAAAAATCGTTCCCTATTCTAATGCAGCCATACTTTCACTAGAAGCACTTCATCATATGACCCTGACTTTTTATCTTCATAGCACTTATCACTATGGGAAATCTTTTTCACCTCCATTTCTACCTTCCCTCATCAGAATGTATGATTCATAGAGGAGAAACTGTATCGTTTACTACCACATCTCAAGACAATGCCTGGCACACAGTAGAAATTCAGTAGACACTAGGTGAGAGGCAGTATAGCACAGTGGTTAAACATCTGAACTCTGGCAGCACTGCCATTTACTAGCTGTGCAATCTTAGGTTGCTAACTTAACCTCTCTGTTTCCTCATCTATAAAATGAGATGATGATAATAGCATTGGCCTCATAGAGTTTTTGTGTCGATTAAATGAGTTAACCTATTTTAAATGTTTAGAGAAATTCCTGGCATAATAAGGACTATACAGGTTAGCTATTTTTCACTTACTCGGATCAGCCCTTAATTTCTTCTGCATAGGCAGAAAAAAATTCTGTATCTTCAGACTTTTAATTCATTCATAGCTAGCAATATACGCCAAATGATTTACATACTTTCCATTCCTCTTTAAAGCAGCCTAGGAAAGAATCAACAAAGGGGCATGGATGTTCCTCCTCTGTGACTAGGAGAATATGTGGCCAAGAGCACATGACCAGAGGCATTTGAGGTCACAGAACTTACAAAAATTTAAAGACTCGGGAGTGTGATAGCAGAGCCTCAGCATCTTTCCCTTGTAAACCTTCAGAGAACACATGACCTCTTCTGCAGGTGTAACAATCAAGTTATTTTCAAATATATTATTATTAGGGTAGAATGAACTCTACCACACTTCCTCCATATCCCTCCCCCACCACCAACAAGTTAGTTTCATGTTGGTAGAGTTGCCGGATAAATTACAAGACACCAATTAATTTGAACTTGAGATAAATAAAGCATTTTTTAACTGAAATTCAAACTTCACCAAATGTCCTATATTTTTTATTTTGCTACACCTGCATGCCGGGTACTGGAAGACTCTGGGCCTGATATTGGAAGAGGCTTTGCAACAGACAGATCTGGGATCAAATCTGAATTCGTGGACATAATATGGAAGCAACTTTGAGCAAGTACTTAATTCTCACTGAACTTCAACACATCTGTAAACAAACCTACCTCACAGACTATCTATGGAGCTCTGCAAGGTAGGCTTTGGGAGAGAGCTTAGCATAGTGCCAGAGGGATGGATAAAGAGGAAATTTGCAAAAAAACATTGGCCTGCCTTCCATCCCTTCTAATGCTTCAGGTCTGATCTCTGGCTGAGATGCTGAAAGTCATTTTTGTCTAGGATAATTAGAATTAGCCTTAAAGGTGATTGAATTAAGGAAATAAAGTGATATTTGAACATCACATTCCCCCGTATCAATTATCTATTGTCACGATAATTCTGTGTAACCGACAACTGTGAAACCTCAGCGGCATTCAACAGTAACATCTATTCTCGTTCGTAAGTCCAGAGGTTAGCTCAGTGATTGTGCTGACATGAGCTGAACTAGTTAGGCTCATTTACACATCTGTGGTCAGCTCTTAGCCTGAGTGGTGACCAGCTGGTCTAGGATGACCTCAGCTGGGATGACTTGGTTCTGTGCTACCTGGTCTCTCAACCTCCAATAATCTTATTGCTCTTAAGCTCCTCCACCCTCCTGCTCTTAAGACAAGGATAAGGGTCTGAGAGAAGAAGCAGAAATATGCAAGTGTTTTCGTAAGACCATCTGTCCTATTGGCTAAAGCAAAGCATGTGGCTAAGGTCAGATCAGGTCAGAAGGGCACTACCAAAAGGCATAAATATATAGAGGAATGAAACAACAGGACGATTAGTGTTATCAATCTACAACACCCCAATACATGGAGTTTGTAGAGTAAAATTTTAAATTTAAGAAATTGATAAATGGAGGCATGAACAATGTAGTAGACACCTGTTGAGAGGTTGAGAGGCCTGCCCTGCCTCTCAGCCCCGGGAGCTGCCCAGCCCTTCCACAGGAGTGGGTTCCTGGCAGCCTTGCTTATGCTGGTGATTCTATGACCTGGTTTTGGCTGGCCAGCCACAGGGGGAACCCCTGACCCAAGCTGACCCAGTCACTTTCTCTTTGGAATTTGGGAATGGAACCAAGAAAGTCGAGTTAGCATCTGTTTGGGATGGCACCTGCAACATGTAACCTTGGGCACCCTGGGGAGATGGTGTTTTGCCACATGAACTGACGGGCAGAAAGAACAGCCAGTCTCTTAGCCAATAGAGGAAGCCAAATGAAGTCGATGCTGTATTAGTTTCCTACTGACGTGGTAATAAATTACCACGAACTTAGTGGCTTAAAACAATCCAATTTATTATTTTAGAATTCCAGAGGTCAGAAGTCTAAAGTGGGTTGTCAGGGCTGCATTCCTTCTGGAGCTCTACGGGAAATCCCCCTTCCTCACCTTTTCCATCTTCTGGAGGCGGCCTGCATACCTTGACTTATGGTTGCATCACGACAGCCTCTGCTCCCATTGTTCCATCTCGTCTTCTGACTGACTCTCCTATCTCCCTCTTTTAAGGCCCCTTGTGATTACACTGGGCTCACCTCGGTAAACCAGGATGATCTCCCCATCTCAAGACCTTTCACTTCATCCAACTGGCAAAATCCCTCTTGCCATGTAAAGTAGCGTTTTCACAGGTTCCGGGGAATAGGACATCCGAGGGGGCCATCATCCTGCCCACCACAAATGCTCATGAGGAACAGAGAAGAAAGGTAAAGAAAAGGCTTCAAGAGCCTTGTGCTTCTTGATCTGCTCAGGGCATTCCTCCACTCCTGCCCTTGGTGGCCATGACACACTCTCATAACATAAGAAGTCTTTTGGGTGTCAGCTGCTCGGAGCGCTCTGTTGAGAAAAGTTCAGAAGGCTTATTGGACTGAATAATCATTAACAACGTCCAATATGTCTGTGCCACAGACTAGCAAATTCATCACCCTTGCTCTTGATTAGAAAGAGTAGCATTAGCTTGGCTGAGGGGGGGAGAATAATTTTTTCTTACCAAAATGGGCCTTAAACTATGAAAATTTAAATCTGGGTCAATGATAGCTCAGCCTGAATTAAGGGATCTCCCTTAGGAGATCGTCTGTCCCTATAGCAATATACCCCTTGGGGGCTCTGGGTGCGTTTTACCAAGTACCGGCTCTTAGAAGACCAAAAAAAAAAAAAAAAGGAAAAATTCAACTTGGTGATTTTCTACCTTTCCCTTTGAACAAAACAGCTAGGGCCCCAATCACAAACCCACACAGAAAGCCTGCTCCTCAGTGTGGCCACGGCCCGGAGGCGGTCTGGGTCACTACTGAAAACATTTTTCCTTGTCAGAGCACTTTCTCACAAGAGAAGGTTGTTGGTTTCAGGAGCTCCAAGTTTTATTTCTGTCACTTTTGTTTAGTGCTGCGTGCCAGGAGCTCACTTATGCCCAGATCCCTGGATTGGCTTTTATAGGGAATTCTGCTGAGTCCACTGATCACGCGCACCGGTCTCGGTGACTTGATGGTGCTAACGTTACGCTGTCAGTCACACCAGAAAGGAAGGAAGCTAAGAAGAGACTTTCGTGCCCAGGGATTGATGAGCAACCAAACGGTGGGCTGGAGGGTACGTCTGTGTTTTTGAAGTGGCATCAAGAATTCAAACTCTCAGAGAGTCAGTAAGAACACTTACTAGGAGAGGAGACAGACCAAATACCCCCCAAAAAAAGAGACTCCTTCCTGTTAACGGCCCAGAAGTTCCCTTTGCATGAAGAATCTTTCCTCTCTGAAGATTTAAGTAGGTAAATGTGATTTAATCTCTCCCCCCATAGCTTTTAAACTCTGCAGAATGAGTGTTTACAAAGTAGGATCTTTTACTAGATATTGTAAAAGAGATTTCTGCGCATATGTTTTGCCAAGAAATTAAAATCCAGTGTTTGCCAAGGAGCATAAATACACTTGGCAGAATCCAGAGGCTCGGTAGCAGAGATGAAATTGTTCCCTTCAGCCAATTGCTCACACTTATTACAAAACATTTGTCTTCCCCTGGGGTGGATTTTCTCCCCTCATACCGTCTGGCTCTGGGAGATACCGTCTGTCCTCTGGCTTGGGAAGGCCCAGGAGACAAGCTTTGAAGGGAGATGCTCTGAGCCCCATAATTACATGTTTATGCAGCCCGGATGCATGCAGACCCGCACAGGCTCGATTATTGACCCGAGACATTTCAGCTCTCCGCAATCTGCTATCTTCCCTTTCAATAATGATCACTCTTTCCACTGCTTCAAAATCTGATTCAATTCTCTTCAGCTCTCTGGGCTTTATAGAATTGTAGTAAGTTGAATGGGTTGTCAACACATGGACCAATAATCAGATAACAGGAGACGTCTTAGCTTTACAATCAGTGAAGCAACTCAGGGACTGCTAATACGAACATTCTGATGCTTTTAAGATTTCTTCCTTAACCCTTGCATCTGTTCCCAAAGACTATCACCCTGAGAGAAAAACAACCACAATGGCCTGATTCCAAGCAAAACCTCTTTGTTCTTCCTTTTACTGTGACACGTACCCCAAACAACCAAATATCAGGAAACAACTTTTTCATACACCCAAATTCAAGACTGGTTCTTTTTAAACTGGTTAGAACATGTCAAATTGATTTAAAGGTGAAAAAAGTCTACCATTTCAGCAAAAACTTGAGTCATCATCAGTAAACGTTTGATACTATTCCTTGGCAGTTAATTCAATTTATTCTTTGTACTTGACAATCCTACAGCTGTATTTCTTTTTAAAATAACCTATAAAACTTATTAAACTGCTCATTTGTTCAGAACTATAGTTGTTGGTGTACTTACCTCACATTTCCTCTGAACGATGAGTTCCTGGAGGGGAGGCCCTTCAGGGCATTGTTACCAAAAAGCCACAGGCAGTCCCTGTCCTTCAGGAGCTTAGACAAATGCAGGAAAGGGATGGCTACACAAACCACTATCTTCATCTTCTAACGACCCTCTTTATTTCTCCATCCACTCACTGCTACTCTTGCAAAAAAAACACATAAACATTTCTTATTAGTCATTATTTAGCTTTTGACAAAAGCTTCTACCAAAAAAAAGCAGTCACCCCAGATCATTTTTAAAAAAGAGTAATGTGCATTATAAATCATTCCTATAAATCATAATAATATACAGGAAGGCTACTACTTGGAATTCTTTGGACTAGGAGGTGGAGTTGAAAGAAGAAAGAAGGAAGGAGTTTTCTTTTTAGAAAGAAGACCATTGGGCGGCCTTGGGACGGTGTAGGTCATGTTGTACATAAGTTGCACATTGTAGATTTTCGATTATAAATTAATTTTAAAAGTCAAACATCCTGGGGAAACATTTTTAGTCTGTTAATAATATTATTCCTGAGATTTTCTCCCTGCAAAACCACAAATAAAAGGGTATGAAATATCATGGTTCTGGGGCGCCTGGGTGGCACAGCGGTTAAGCGTTCTGGGATCCCGGCATTCTGGGATCGAGCCCCACATCAGGCTCTTCTGCTATGAGCCTGCTTCTTCCTCTCCCACTCCCCCTGCTTGTGTTCTCTCTCTTTCTCTGTCGAATAAATAAATAAAATCTTTAAAAAAAAAAAAAGAAAAGAAATATCATGGTTCTGCCATTTTATGGCTTGACAAGTAGTTATGGTTATGCAAACCAAAGTCGAGTTTATTCCAGGAAAAAGAAAAAATAGGAACAAATAAAAATCTACCATTAAGATTTCCAGATTGTAAACCACATACGAGTAACTACCTTCCACCTTCCTTTAGCAAATGTAATATACCAAAACTTGGATTTGTATGAACGGTAACCTAACATATACTTCTTCTTTGATAATATGAAGTAAAATTTCCTTAAGTATCCAATTTTTCTATTACGCAGTTTGTAAACATAATTTAGTATTGTATGTGTGAAGTTAAAGTGTATAATGGGAAACAGCCTCCCTTATGAGTAAAACATGAATCTTCCAAGATTTTAGCAGAAAACAGAAGTCCCAGGAAGTCACTCCAGACTGGGAGTCCCCTTAGGTTTTCCGCGTGTTAATCGCCAACTAAAGTGACTCAATAGTCACACCCCCATTCTTTAGTTCCCCTTGATCCAGTTGAAACTGATGTAATATTTTTTGTACTTGTAAATGTATACTTGTGTTACTCTCAATTTTGTTGCAGTTTATCACTGATATTAAAAAAATACTTGACTAAATAAGGGAGAACATGAGACATAATTATGGAAAATCCAACGCAAAAAATAGGCACATTTCCAAAGCACATATTTCTGATCCTAAAATAACCTCCCTTTAGCCCTGAAGGACCAGTAGAACTTTGTAAACACCTTGTCCAGCTTTTACCTCCAGTTCCCTGCATGTCCCCCATTTGCAAAGAAGTCTTGGAACCTATACCTATAAGAACTAATCTAAAATGACTTACCTTAGACACCAAATGTGACCTTTGCCTTTTATTTCCTTTCTTTAAATTTCTTTTACCCCCCCAGATTTTCCCTTACACCTGGTTTCCCATCTGAGGGACACAAATGATTTACAGGGGCATGATGTCCATCTTTTTCTAGCCCAATTGTCCCATCTCTTTCTGGCCCAGTTTACTGGCTCTGCCCACTTTTGTAGGAGGCAATGATTCTGACATGTCACCAAGTATAGAACCACCTGTGTGTTATCTCTGGACTGGATAACAGCGATCGCACGCACGCAATACCATGGCTAGCTCCACACCCCCGGCCTTGGAAGGCAAGGAAGTCAGGAGAGCTCGGTTTGCCCGTGTCTTACCCACTAAACCAGTCACATCCGCTGAGTACGTGAAGGGCAAAGCCCCGCAAAACTGCAGGAACAAAGGACATGACAGGAGACACTTGAAGAGAAAGGAGCCAGAGGACCGACCGTTTGAGCAGCGAAGGGGGGAGAGTGGGGGCATTCGGAAATGAAACTCCAGGCTAACGGCTCAGGGAGAACTGGGATTTGACTACATGTTGTTTATGTCTCAATGTGGAATGTTACCAAATTCCATTCATGGACTTTTATTCATATCTGAAACATAAACTAGGGAAAAGAATCCAAGCAAAAACAAAATAGCAACAAATTCAGTAATTAGAACAGGTTCTATATTTCTGCTTTTTGTATAGAAAAACTATAGTTCAAGAGTGGTAGTTTCTTATAAACTAATTAACTCTTAACATCCCAGAGAACATAGCAAAAACCAAAGATTGATGAGTTTTCATTTTTTCAGGTGGGTTCTTTATCTGTTTTCTTCTCTTTTGTCCTACTTACCCTCTTCCCAAAGGGACAGGTGTATTGAGAGTAAAGTGTTAAGGAGGATGGTCTTTTTTTTTTATGATTTTATTTATTTATTTAGAGAGAGAGCAGGGGGAGGGGCAGAGAGAGAGGGAAAGAGAGAATCTCAAGCAGACTTCAAGATGAGGGAGGAGTCTGAGGTAGGGCTCCATCTCATGACCCCGAGATCATGACCTGAGCAGAAACCAAGATTTGGACAATTAAAGGACTAAGCCACCTAGGCACCCCAAGGAGGACAGTCTTTTTACAAAATTATAAAGCCCTAATCTTTGGACTTACTGCAAACTTAATCCCTTCCCAAGGGTCAGGCCAAGCTTTCCCCATGCTGACTGTCTCTCTTTTTAAGCATTCCACCCCTGCCCTTAAATTCCAATGCGCAGCTCTGACCCAGGTATTCACATGATCTGACCTTCAGAATTATCTTCCATGAAGTGTGTATGAATAAAAAGTAAGATTTTCAGTGTTAAACATAGTATTCTTTTAAGTATTCTCTACACCCTAAGTGAGGCTTGAACTCACGACCCTGAATCAAGAGCTGCACACTCTGTGGACTGAGCTAGCCAGGCACTCCAAACATGGTATTTTTGAATGAGATTGTTTTTTTCTTCCATGCCTTGTGATATTAACATTTTTAACTATTTCCCATTAGAAAATTTTCTATCCACTTAGTTATTCAAGTGTCTCTTACCAAGAGTTGAATATTAAAGAGCCTGACATTGATAAGACTTTTATAATCTTGGCATGAGCCTTCAACACATTTTCACCAAATTATGATGCTTCCATAACTTCTCTTGGCCCTAGGAATCATTTTACTCAGTGATGAAATGAGGGAGTGAAGATTGCATTGAACAGAAGTTGGCACAAGAGAAATGGATCCGTGTCCCAAAGTTTTAACCGAAGTTATTTATCATGAAAGAGCAGACAGGAAATCCTGGGCTCCGCACTGACTTCTACCTCCCAGCAGCCCACATTCATGATTGGCCTCTTCCTTAGATACCATGATGTAGTCAGGAGAACCGATCTCATTTCTTCTGACCTGAAGTCAGATGCTAGTTAACGCCAAAGAAGTATGTTCTCACACTAATCATGCTAGCAATTCTTTGGGGTTGGTTGGTTTTGTTTTGTTTTTGAAAGGTGTTAAATACGCCAGGTAGTACTGTGCTCTGATGCCCACGATGCAGCCCTTTTCTCTTCACCATGGCATTCTTGCATGCACGGGACCCAACCTCCCAGTCTGGGACAAAGTGGCCGTAGCTGTTTATTACCAGAGTCAAGAACAACTTCAGCCAATTCCCACAAGGTGTGCTTCCTCTGGGCCTCTCTTGGCACACTTTCTTCAAGACAAGCCTCCACTCTTTATTATACCAATAAAGACTCACAGCCCTGGAGTCTTTTTCCCCAAAGTGCATGACTTTGAATTTGTCCACAGGCCTGGAAGAGCAATGTGAAACGCCATGGCCATGACCCCATACCGTGCTCCCGCTTTCAGGGTCAGCATGCGCAGATGGGAGGAAGTAGCCTTCTGTGGCGACAGCTGCTTGGCCAGTTATTCAGAGCACCTGAACCTTGACTTCTAGAAATGTGGCTTCCCAGAACTGTTATTCTTACAAAATACCTAATGTTTATGGAGTACTTATACTATGCCAGGCATTTAGATAGTCAGCTCCAATTAATCTCCACCACATTCCTGTAGGGTAGGTTCCTAATCTCACAGATGAGAAACAGAAGCCCAGAGAAGTTCGGGAAGGTGCTCAAGGTCATACAATCTAGTAGTTAGTAGAGATGGGGTTCAAATGCAAGTAGGGTGACTCCAGATCCCTTCACCATTTTTTGGGCAGTAGTTTACCTTTTGGGATGAGAGAATATAATTAATTAATTAAACATGAATAAATAATAACAATGGTGCCTACAAGAGTTCTTTAACTCAGGACTTTATATGAAAATCATAGGAAAATTAATTGAGAATGACTAGGGTTAATTTAAAATATCCCATAAACTATATAAAAATGTACAGTGAGCTTCTTTCATAAACTTCCAATTTATCCTTTCTAAGGAGTTGACGAAAACCTTCCCCAGGTGGGGTTAAGAGAATCATCATTTTTGTTGTCCACTCTAAATGTCCCCCTCTCTGGTCACTCTCCCAAATTCCCTACCTCATGGTATCCTTGCCCCAAAATGATTTGGAATCGTCCAGAGTTCACTTTAAGTACCAAATCATTGTCGTGGGTTATTAACGAGGTTTGCAAAGTGCCTGCCATAGATATACTTAAACTTAGTAAATGGTTTCTCTCTGGTGGCCCCTCTCATCCCTTCTCGTACAGCATTTGCCAATGCTGTAACACTTTGTTTATATCTCTGTTTCAAGAGCTCTCTATCTTGCATCTGCTTCTGTGCTATGTTTTGCCCTCTATGGCAATGTCAAAATTATTGTATTTTGCTTCTTTGGGCATGAAGCGTGGTTCCCCGACAGAGATCTATAGCCAACATGGTTGGTGCCCTATCCATATCCTCTTAGCGTTCACCTCACTGATGACTGAGAACACTTGTCACTCTCCACATAAGGCTTTCTTCCTGGACAGGGAGTAAGCTTGCTGGCTGAGCCAGAAGTCTCAGAGACCCTGAGAGAAGTGCTCAATCCATTGATAGATGGGGACTTGGTAGAAAAAGAGTCTAACTTCCTCACTTCTGGTTGGTCCCCAGGTGCCATGGCAAATCCATGTAATACTATCAAACATACCCATAGGCAGAGCAATTCCAGTGTGTTTCTGTTCAATCATTTCGCAAGAAGGCTCAGTGGGGACTAGAGAAGTGAGCCAAGGTGGGCTGGTGCCAATGTCATTAAAGTATCAGATTATAAAGATTATGAACGTTGATTCTATACAGTATTGGGGAGTGTGTGAGAAAACAGGCATTCTCATTCAAGCTTTGTTGCAGGGGAAATAATATAATTCCTTGAAGGCAATTTGGCAGGATCTATCAAAACTTTGAATGTGTGCACACACTGTGGCCCAGAAATTCTTCTTTTGGGAATTTACCCTGCAGAAATACTTGTACATGTATGTCTAGGAATTTTCAACACAGCATATTTATAACAGCAAAAACAATGCCCATCAAAAGGACACGAATAAATGAAGAGAAACACCTCAAAAAATAATATGTGCCCATTGCAAACAACTTGTGCATAAACTTTTTCTACAATGGTAATTAAAGGGAGAAGATAAACATTTATTGTGCCTTTCCTGGACAAGGAATATTTTATATCTCAAAGTATCCAAGTAGTCCTAAATATTGTCAGAAAGTACTGGTTTATAGAACACTTCCAGCTGTTAAGTGTAGAAGGAATGACAGAATCCAAAAACATCCATTTTGTAATCCCTAATGAAATAATTGATTCGGGCTGTGGTCATCAACAGATGATAAAATTTTAGAAGAAAGGCCAATGGAAACTAGATATTTGCGGGGTGCCAAGCACTGATTACTTGTTGGTTATAAAGAGAAAAGAAAAGCTTTCTATTGGGGAGAACAGGCTGTCACCTTGACCACACTAATGAATCTTGTCGACACTAACAGTGAGACAACTAGCTATGACCCTCCTTGGGTGACGCAGTCTGGAGGACATGGTACCGCTGATAACGTATTCTCACCGAAATGTTGATCCTGAACGAATCAACTGCAGAAAGATGTTTTTTGCAATTGTAAGGAGGCAGTCAGGGAAACTGTACATAGGCTGGAATTTGGATGGAGGAATTATTGTCGATTTTATTAGATGCCATTAGGAAAATAAGCTTTTTTTGTGTGTGTGGAACTGTATACTGGAGTATTTAGGAATGAAATATCCTGACATTTCAAATTTGGTTTGAATACTTCAGCAAAAAAAAAGAAAATAGATTAAAAAGGATTAAATATGGCAAATTGTTAATCATTATTAATACTCACTGAGAGGTACTCACAATAAGAGTTTATAATTGGGGTGCCTGGGTAGCTCAGTGGGTTTAGCGTCCAACTCTTGATTTCAGCTCAGGTCATGATCTCAGGGGTCGTGGGATCGAGCCCCATGTTGGGCTCCACACTCAATAGGGAGCCTGCTGGAGATTCTCTCTCTCGCTCTCCCTCCGTCCCTCCCCACCACATACTCTCTCTCTCAAATAAATAAATAAATCTTTAAAAAAGAGTTCATTATAATCATTAATCTTCTGAATGTATGTTTGAAACTTTTCAAAAAATTAAAAAGGAAAAACATGTAAAAACTAAAATTTTAATACATTCCATTTTTATTCTTAAAATATTCATACATATTCTTTAAAAAATATATATTTACATATATATGTATATATATATATATATGATTTTCTGTATATAGGGAAAGTTTACTTTCACTCACACTTATATATCAATCAATATATTTATTCTGTGACTGGTACTGTTCATCTCGATGGGAACATAATCCAGGCTTTCATGGAGCCGACATTACAGCAAAGGAAGCAAACATTAAACTAATCATGAAATTAATTATTTAACTGAAGCTGGGATGAGACCTCAAACACGTCCAGGCTATGAGCAGAGCATCTAACATCAGGAGATTTGGCCTCATCTGGGGACGTGATGGGTAAGCCAAATACAAGACAAATGCTTTGTTTCCCAAATGCAATAGAATCTTAGGAATTCATGAACAGCACTGGCTAAATTATTGGCAGCAAGAAAAGACTTAAAGATTAGGGGCTGGAGTCAGCTTCTGGATGGGCCCAGAGTTCAGCTGAGTATGGACAGTGTCCCAAGACCCAGACTCTGTAGGGACCCACGCAGAGGCCTTATCCTGTATTAATCTAGCAGGAACATAGGCTCCTACCAAGCCTGACCAGACAGAAGTGGGGAGGAAGGGAGAGAAGCTAGTTAGGGACTTCCTGCTTGGAATCACTGGAGCTGCATTTGCAGATGGAGAGAGCTGAAGGGCCAGCTGGGAAAAGCTGGGGAAGAGAAAGGCCAGGGAAATTGGGCAGGACTCACCCAAATACATATAAACTTGGATGAAAGATCAGACTCCAGTTTATTTACAAACAACAGTGCATTACTTGAATTCCCCAAAGTAATACTCCTGGAGTATTAACTATTAACCAGAAGTTCCTCCAGATTGCAAACTTCTCTCAGAATAATAATAAACCATCCTGTCGCTTCTGTCCAAATGAAGAGACTGGGTTGTCTCTTGGGTTTGGCTGGGTAAATGTATCCTCCTTGGAACAGCCAAGGTAAAGCATGCTTTTCTGTTTCCTTGCCCTTTAAGATGGAACAAATGTGGTGAGTCTAAAAGAGCCTGCACCTATCACTTAATCCTTTTTAAAAAAATATGAAATATTGTACATGAGAAGTTCAGAGAGTAATATACAGTATCTTACCCCTCAGAATTGTTTAAATTTAATATATGATTAATACATTTGTTATTTAAGAATAAAACATTATGGGGGCACCTGGGTGGCTCAGTGGGTTAAGCATCTGCCTTCCACTCAGGTCACGATCCCAGGGTCCTGGGATTGAGCTCCGAGTCAAGCTCCCTGCTCAGCCAGGAGCCTGCTTCTCCCTCTCCCTCTGCCATTCCACCTGCTTGTCCTCTCTCTCTCTGTCAAGTAAATAAATAAATACGATCTTTAAAAAAGAAAAAAAGAATAAAACATGTACAGTTGAGGTCCCTTATATACTCTTTCCCAAACCTATTCTCCTTCCCTCCTGGAGACAACTTTTTCCTTAATTGATCTATCACCTATGCTTCATATATGTATTATTATATATATGAGTATATATTATTTTATGTATGTATGTTTTATATATGAGTATATATATTTATATATATAAAACATGTGAAAAGTATATGAATATATATATATGAAAAGTATGCATCCACAAATAACATATAGTATGGTTTTGTGCATCTTTAAACAATTTTTACATTAAATTACCCAAGTCTTATCATACTATAAAGTATCAGTCTGCAACTTCTTTTCGTCGCTTACTATTGTTTTCTAGGATTCATAAGTGTACATCTTTATTCGGTTTAGCTATTGGGTGTATTCCACATGAGAATATACTGCAATTTGTTCATTTCTCCTACTGGTGGGCTTTATTTTAAAATTACAAACTTTCAAGCATTACA
The DNA here is from genome assembly GCF_017311325.1 of Ursus maritimus. Lineage (NCBI taxonomy): Eukaryota > Metazoa > Chordata > Mammalia > Carnivora > Ursidae > Ursus > Ursus maritimus. Next base: position 39,926,776 of record NW_024425008.1, read on the forward strand.
GATCATGCTGCTTCAGTGAATCTCCTTGTGCATTACTTTGGGCAGACATGTGCAAGGGTTTCTCTAAGTTTTATACCAAACAGTGCAATTTCTATGGTTCTACCTTTTAATCTAACATGACTCTAGCATCCTTAGGTGCACAATGTATCTTCAGGCTGCTTTAACCTTGGGGGTAGCAGAGAGATTCACAGGACCAAGGATTGTTGATGGGAGCGATCATCTTGTGGAATAATTAATGTACATTTACTTGTGGGACATCTCTACATTGCTTTATTTATTATAATTTTGTTAAACAGTGGCTATGCATATGGGTTTGTGTATTAAAATTTACTTACTATAAATAACTTTAATCATAAGTTTCTGTTTTTTTGGTATATATTCCCTTCATCCTAGGTTATCTAGTAAAACAAAACAAATCTTAGTTCCCCTGGAGAAATCTGGGAATCACATCTTTTTTTGTATCTTTCGTAACCCATGGACTGTTTTCCTATTAAGCTCCATATAAATTAATCTGTTTTCTTATATTAATATGAACTGTTTGATCCGAGTTTTGGATCTTCAGAAGATAACTCCGCTATCACTCTGTGCTTATCACATTTCCACTATAAATCAAGAATTTTTAATACTTTAGCTATCCTAAGATTGCTGCAAGGAAACCTGCTTCAGTGTCACCACTAGTCTAGAACCCAGTTGAGCTCACTTGTAAAACCTCAGGTTTTGAATTAATAAATGATTTTAACTATTAACATATTAAAGCATACCACTTTAAATATTTATATGTGCAATTCGTATATTACCTAGAAGGATATGAGAGAAAAGAAAACAATCAAACATTAAGACCAGAGTAAATCAATCACTCGTGCAAAGGATGCATTGATGAAGAGCTTTCTACTAGTTCATAGCTAGATTTTTTCCTTTTTGTCACTGTCCTGTTTTCCATCTACAACGGAGATAATGCAATGACTCTTCCATTCACATTTAATTGGGAAAGATGTGAGAGCGGGTATGCAGCCTTAGTCACACTCACTAAATTATCAGGTTTATTTAATTTACTTAATTCAGTTAGTTAAGAGAAGTCAGTTTTTCTCAACTCAGACCACCTTTCAATAGTATTATCTGGCAAAAATATGGGCTGGACCAACGAAATGGGGTGGGAACGGGAGAGTCTGTTTTCCATCCCTGACTACATAGATACCCTCTAAACTTTGGATGACCCGATATCACTCTAAAATGGATCAGAAACCCTGGGTTCTCCTGCATTTGGGATTGTACGGTTGAAGCTGGACCAAAGGAAGTAACCCACAATGTGTATATCAGCGCCAATAACTATGACGTTGAACAAGCAGCTTATGAGGGCCATCGTGGAATGAGGTAAGGGTACTTTTAGTTTCTATGCAGACTACATATGCACTTTGTACATTTAAAAAACACTGAAGTACGGCTCCATAAACAATCATAGAGACCAGGTATTCATACTTCAATCTCACCAGATAGAAAGAAAATGTATTTTTTTCTGAGAAGCAAGTGTATGGTTTTAGGCGTTCCTTAATGATGCTATTTGTGTGTGGTCAGTTTTGAAGGGTAAGATTGCATGTGGGAGAAAATTTTGTTGCTTATTTGCACTTACAATGAATCCACCAATTGAGAGCCACTGGCTTGAACAAATGCTGAGGCAAAGGGCTTCTCTGCCCACCATCACCATATATAGGGCAGCCTCCAAGATTTAAGTCCAGAACCAATGACAGCTAATGGTATATACACTTCCTGTGTGCCAGGCACTGTTTTATGTGCTTTCACGTGTATTTACCAAATCCTCACATAACCCCATGGGATAGATGCCATTATTATCCCCATTTCACAGATGAGGATATTGAGACAGAAATCAAGTAACTTACCCAAGTTACACAGCTCCAGAGCTTGTGGCACTGGCCCTCACTGGGTATTTTCCATAGCTCCAGTAGGGACAGTCAGATACATACAGGCTATGGTCTCAAGACCTCAGGGAAATGGATCTCTTCTGGAGCCATTCCAGGCTTTGGGGTCCCACTGCTAGACCCAAAACACAGAGGGAAAAACAAAGATAACCAAAAGTTGAAACTGCCATTCACCCTGAAGTGGCATCAAAATGTCCCAGAGACTCCCAAATTCAAAGCCAGTTCGGAGCCAGATCAGGCTTCCTAGGTTTATCTCCAGGCTCCTAGGTTTATTTCATTAACCCAGTAAAGATTCTTCAAATCCTGATAATTGAACTATTAAAAGGTAAGGGGAAGATATCTTGGTCAAATACATTTGAAAAAAAAAAAGCAATATCCTACTGAAATTCACAATGAATCATAATGAACATGAAAATATTAAAGATTTGTAGAAATCCTACAATAAAGAAACATGTTCAACTTTGCTTCAGCAAGCATTTCCCAAACTTGTACTCCTTAACATTTACATGGAACACTATTCGAGACCAGGGCTCCAGAATGAAGTTGACCAGTGGCACCTTGAGATAGATGCTGTCTGGTCTGCCATGTCTTGAAAGCATTCCACAAGATCTATTACAGCCCCTGCATCACCCCTCCTCCCAGCCTGGCTTCAGGAAGGACTTCTCCTCTGAGAACTTTAGTAAGGCCTGGGTTCCAAGGTTGGCACTCCACACTCCCAGGCCTAGGCTTAGCTTCCTAAGTCCCTTTGGACTTTTCTATCAACAGCTTGTTGTGTGGCCCTGAGCAACTTGAAAATGAGCCATTCAGTTCCGATCCCAAAACCAGGGAGTAAGACATTTTGTTTGGATTTTCCAAAGATCTTTGGCAACTTTCCATATAAGTGGTTCCTCAATAAGCAATGAATCATAAACATCCATTATGGACAGGAGCAACTGGGTAATAATAGAACAGACTCATGCCGTCCTTATGGCCTTTCCTCCAAAGGCGAGCTCAATTGAATTAAGTCTGTTCCCACAGTATATTACTCAATGTTTCTTAGCGGTATGAGAAACCTGGAAATTACAAGGCAAACCACGAATGAATTGCTGTTCGGTCAAGTCACACAACTAATGGAAAGTTAAATTCCTCTGTGACCAAACACAGCGCCTAGTTCCCAATCTATCAAAGAATGACAAGCCAGGAAGTGAGCACTTGACAGGTATCTGCCTCCCACCCAACCAAGGATCTCAGAACGTTTTAAAAGCACATTCCTCTTAATGGAGCAGAACAGTACATAGGCTAGTGAAGTTTTATGGCATCCCCATCATCCTCTTCTTTTTCAGTTGCTAGGGAAGGTGGGAATTAGGACTGACTTTTTCTTTAAAACCACTTAATTGAGGTATGATTGACATACAAACAGAGGTATATATTTCATGTACACAAAAGTTTTCTCCTGCCCTCTTTGTTGTTGTTATTATTACTGTTGTGTGTGTGTGTGTGTGCTAAAAACATTTCACATAAGATCTACTTTCTTAGCAAATGTTTAAGTATACAATACAGTATTGTTAACTTTAGGCATTATGCTGTACGGTAGATCGCAATGATATTTATCTTGCATGAATTTAGTCCCATTTGACTAACACCTCCCCATTTCCCTCCTCCCCGCAGCCCCCAGCAAATGCCATTTGACTCTCTGCTTCTGAGTTTGACTGTTTTAGATTCCTCACGTAAGAGGTATCATGTAATATTTGTCCTTCTGTGTCTGATTTAACTCATTTAGCATAATGTCCTTCAAGTTCATTCATATTGTCACAAATGGCAGGATTTCCTTCTTTCAAAAAGCTAAATAATATTCTACTCTATGTATATACCACATTTTCCTTTTTTAATTTTTAAAAAATATTTTATTTATTTATTTATCAGAGAGAGAGAGAGAGAGAATGCACAAGCTGGGAGAGCAGCAGGCAGAGAGAGAAGCAGGATCCCAACTGAGCAAGGATCCTGAAGTGGAACTCGATCCCAGGACCCTGGACCATGCCCTGAGCCAAAGGCAGACACTTAACTGACTGAGCCACCCAGGTGTCCCTATACCATATTTTTTTTCTGCACACATCTACCAATAGACAGCAAGAAATGGTCTAGGCTCTTAGCTAGAAAGTGAAGTAATAATAGAAAGGAATTGACTCAGGAATTCCCCAATGTGGACTGGCCAGACATGACAGGAGAGTCAGCAGGGGGACTACCACTGGAGCAGTGTCTGGAAATCAAGAAAATCCGAATGATAATGATACAGATACCCTCGTGCTCAGTTTCACAAAACACAAGTATCAGGGATACTAAGAAGCTGGTGGCCACGCAGCTTCCAGGACCTGCTATGTTGGCCTAAGCCATCTACAAGGTACATCGAGCTCCTTGGGCTCTTCATAAACACAAGGCATAGAATGGGTACACGCAGAGTAGGGAAAAGGAAGGCAGGTTTCCATGCTTAGTGGGTTCTCTAAATGTTATACTTCCCTAGGATCAAGGAAAGGGACAATAACACTTATTAGGTACCAGGTGCTCTGTGTGCACTATTGTATTTAATTCTCACAGGAACTATATGAGATAGGCACCATTTCTTTCAATTTTTCAGGAAACCGAGGCTTAGTGAGGTGTATTACTTGCTCAAGCTAGCTGGAATCCAGACCCAGTCCCTTACACCCTTAAGCACTCTGAAAGCGCATGTGAACATTCAGTGGATACGTGCTGGGCACTGTATCAGACCTATGCAGGTCAGAAACATGAATCAGACACAGTCTCTGTGCTCAAGGAGTTTATGAGTTACTAAGATAAATAGGATCAAGTCAAATAGGTATACTACAAAGCAGAATTAAGTGCCATAAGAAATACACACAACTATAGCAATTGGAGACAATGTAAATAGTAGGAGTCCTTGTGTCAGAGAAGAAAAGCACAAGATGGACACCAGGAATGCTGATTCATTCAGGACTGCTAGGGAGAAGAAAGTTTGGAAGGAGAGAGGGGAAGGTATAGTCAGAATGAGTCAGAATGGTAGTTTGGGGTAGATAATGAGGAACTCTAAACTTTTAGCCAGATTTGATTGTATACAGTCCAGAGAACAATGGATGTTTTCAAGCAGGAGAGCGCTTTAGAAAAAAGAAGGAAGGAAGTGGTCTGCAGTGAGGATTGAAAGTAGATCAGCTTGAGTGAGAAAGGACATTAAGGAGGCCAGAAACTATGGAGGCTGAGAACTTCAGCCGGGACATATTTAGAGAACATTTTCTCTTAGAAGAAGGAAGGAGAAGAAACAGAATACTATGTCTCAGATATCAAAGGAGGAGAAATTTCAAGAAAGAAAAAGTGGAAATTTTGCATAGAGATTTAATTTGTCATAATTACTCCACATAGACCAGAAGACCAGCAAGAGAGTCTACTCTGGGGGAAACTTACATTCCAGTAAAAGGAAGCAAAGTCAACAAATTAAACAAGATACTTATGCATTGTCACAAGTACCATAAAGAAATAAACAGGACGAAGCAAGGAAGAGAAGGTAGAAAGAGGGAGAAATCTTTGTAGGGTTTCCAGGTGAGACCTCTTAAAGAAGTGACCTTCGAAGGGAGGATGGTCAGCTATGCCGGAGCAGCAGAGAGAGTGTTCTAGGCAGAAAGAACAATTGCAAAAGTGCGGAGTCATTACAAAGGGTCATCAGAGGACCAGAGAGGAGGCCAGTGTGCCAGGAGCATCCTGAATAGACAGAAGACCGGTATGTAATGCGGTCAGTGGTCTAGCAGAGAGGAGATGTGCTTTGGCCTTGGGTTGGTGACCGAGAAGATAAGGAAAGGGTCAGATCTGGAACTAGAATTAATAGAATTTGTTGAAAGATTAGCTATGGGAGACAAAAGAAAGGGGGAAGCAAAGATGACTCTTAGCTTCTGTGTTTGAGTAATCAGGTGGATACTGGTGCCATTTGTTTTGATGTGAAGGAATGGGAGACAGATACATCCCAGGGAGAAGGAGCTCCATTTTTGGATATATAGAGATACCAAGGTGAAAGTATTTGGATTGCCAAATCATGGATTGGGCAATAAGGAGGCCATTGGTTTCTAGTCAGAGATGTGGCCCATTGTAGTTCTGGGGTAACATCCTTAGAGTCACTTCCCTTCTAGCTTAACAGAAAGTCTCTGTGAAGGATCTGACTGATGTAACTTGGGCCCAGTGCTCAAGTGAAAATAGACTTCTAAGACCAGATGCTACCTATTACCTTCCCATTAATGTGACTGGTGGGTAGTGGGGGCAGAGAAAATATACTGGGTCCATTACCAGAAAAAAGGTGGAAGGGTATGCCATACAGACAATGAAAATAACTACCGGAGGCAGAAGAGTTGGCCCCACTCGTACCCATGTGGCAAATTTTTTTTCTGTTATGGTCTCTACTAAAACATTATAATAATCTCTATTTTGCTTCATTAGAGACAAAAACCCCACTGCAAAATGGTAGCCGTGTGTAGGCGTCTTTGCCAAAAGAGGCTGACTTTGATGGTAGAGCCACTTGGCCATCCCTACGTGATTCCTACTCAGAGGCAGGAAAGCTGAATAGAAAGTTGGCTCCTTGATCTAACTGTTCATTCATTTCCTCATTAAACAAGTATATCTTAGGTACTTAATCTGTGCCAGGAGATGAGGGGTATAAATAGATATATAAGACAAAGCCTTTAACCCCGTGCGGGAGGACTAGACATGAACACAAACAGTAATACAGAAAAGAATGGGTTGAGTGCCATTTGAAACAAAGTCATCTCTAGAAACCTGGCTGTGGTAACTTCGGGGGTGGGTGGTAGTACTTACGTAGAGGCGAAGAAAGAGGAGAGAAGAGATTTTGCCAAGTATGGAGAGAGGAAGGTTTATAGAATGGTCAAAGTATCTGTTGAACTGAATTCTAAATTTCTATTATAAAGCAATAGGACTGGGGCTTGAAAGGTAGGTTGGGGCCAGATGATAGGAGTCTCGGAATGCCTGACTTGGGGCACAGGCATTGACAGAGCTCCTCTCAGTGTTTCCATGGAACAATGACAGGATCCAAGCAGTGCGTTAGGAAAGTCGGCTTGGGGAGGAGTAGGGGAAGCACTGGCGGTGGGGTGACCCTCTGTGGTGGGGTCACTACAGCCTCCATGCTGGAGTGATAGAGTTGAGCTGGGGAGATGGTGCCGCTAGAAAAGAAAAGATGGGTGGAAGAGAGGGCATGAAGAAATGTTTGACCCGACTGGAGAATGGTAGGTAGGGAAGAATTTCAGAGAGGAAGGAAAAGAGAAAGTAGTCCAAAGTGACTAATGTTTTGAGCTTAGTGAAAAGAAAAAAGGCAGTTTTGCTACAGAAACAGGAAGGTCTGGAGTTTTGGGGAAGACGTGGCTAGTTGACCTTAGACGTAGTTTATTAAGCCCAAGTCACCAGGAGGACAGCCTGGAGTAGACTGTCAGCAGTGCACTGGGCATGTAGAATTGGAACCAGAAAAGCCGTCGGCCTGGAGACGAACGCTTGGACTGCATTAGGGGCAGATAGCAGAAGAGGCCTCTGGGCAGCGAGTGTTAGGGAAGGGCTGAGGTCAGAACCTTGGGCAAGTACATTTAGGAATCAGGTAGAGACAAGAGTCCCAGCGGAGTCTGAGGAGAGGCCAGAGAGGCAAAGGGAAAATGTGGTTGTAAAACCAAAGAATGATCAGCCGTGTGTTTTACATTGATTAACCGATGCCAGAGAAACAGTTACCTTGTAGCAAATTGAAACACATCTTTTATCCTTCCTCCGCTCTTGGCGCCCATCCTTAGGCTGAGCAGAGATTTGCCTGCAAAACGTGCTACCAGTGAAGCGAGATTTGGCACTCTGGCTTGGAAGCGCTTCTCTCAGAGCAGTTCGAGCAACAAAGAGGCAACCTTGACCCCACAGGCCCGGTCTGGACTGCTGTGGGGCTTCCTTCCCAACTGGATTCAGGGGTGGAGTGGGGGCTGGAGGAAGTGGAGCCAGGGAACTTGAGATTCAAAGAAAGGAAGTTCAGATTGGAGGGGCGGATTATTTAGGGAAAAGGAGGATTTTGCGGTACAGGAATTAGAAAACTGTATCTAGAGGCTGTTTTTTTGTTTTTGTTTTTTCTCTCTCGCTAGGAGAAGGGAAAGAATTGAAAATGAAAATTAAAAGGGGAACTAGATATGAAAACAATGATGTTGTCGGATATTTAGTAAATTCCATTTCCTGATTCAGAAACTTGCACGCTACATTATATGTGAATTGCCTGCTTTTAAAAGTAACTGAAAGTCACTTATTTCTAAGAAAACAATGCACTCTGGACCTAGAAAGTGTGGAAACACACACACACAAAAAGTGCGAAGAAGAAAACAGGTTACCGCTAACCCTTAATCCAGAGAAACTTCTTTTAAATGTTTAAACGTTGATATATGAAATTTCATCTGGAATTAGACAAGTAGGCAATTTCCAATCTTTTACTATTATAAACAATATAATGATAAATACCCTTATACATTCATTTTTGAATACTTGCTCTAATATTTTCCTACCATAAATACCTTTAAGTGGAGTTGTTGGGTAAAAGGAGAGGCACACTTTTTATTTTTATTTTATTTTATTTTATTTTTTAATAATGATTTTTTATTATATTATGTTAGTCACCATACAGTACATCCCCGGTTTTCGATATAAGGCTCGATGATTCATTAGTTGTGTATAACACCCAGTGCACCATGCAATATGTGCCCTCCTTACTACCCATCACCAGCCTATCCCATTCCCCCACCCCCCTCCCCTCTGTAGCCCTCAGTTTGTTTCTCATAGTCCATAGTCTCTCATGTTTCATTCCCCCTTCTGATTACCCCCCCTTTCTTTATCCCTTTCTTCCCCTACTGATCATTCTAGTTCTTATGTTCCATAGATGAGAGAAATCATATGATAGTTGTCTTTCTCTGCTTGACTTATTTCACTAAGCATTATCTCCTCCAGTGCCGTCCATGTTGTAGCAAATGTTGAGAACTCATTCTTTCTGATTGCTGAGTAATATTCCATTGTATATATGGACCACAACTTCTTAATCCAGTCATCTGTTGCAGGGCATCTCGGCTCCTTCCACGATTTAGCTATTGTGGACATTGCTGCTATGAACATTGGGGTGCATATGGCCCTTCTCTTCACTACGTCTGTATCTTTGGGGTAAACACCCAGTAGTGCAATGGCTGGATCATAGGGTAGCTCAATTTTTAACTTTTTAAGGGACCTCCACACGGTTTTCCAGAGTGGCTGTACCAACTTGCATTCCCACCAACAATGTAGGAGGGATCCCCTTTCTCCACATCGAGAGGCACACTTTTTAAAGCTTTTGATAAATATTGACAAATTTCTGTTCAAATAATTCTACAATTTGGGGCGCCTGGGTGGCACAGCGGTTAAGCGTCTGCCTTCGGCTCAGGGCGTGATCCCGGCGTTCTGGGTTCGAGCCCCACATCAGGCTCCTCTGCTATGAGCCTGCTTCTTCCTCCTCACTCCCCTGCTTGTGTTCCCTCTCTCACTGGCTGTCTCTATCTCTGTTAAATAAATAAATAAAATCTTAAAAAAATAATAATAATAATTCTACAATTTGACCTTCCACCAGCATTGTAACAGAGTGCCTATTTCCCCCCCGTGTTCTCATCAAATCTTGTGTATTAATTTGTATTTCACTAAATGCATAGCTGGGTTGAATTTTTTCCCAAATACTATCGACCATTGGTACCTCTTCTTTGGTGAGTTGTTTAAATATGCCTTTTGGGTATGTTCATCCTTGTTTTTACTCTATAAGGTTTTTTTATTTAGTAAGGATATGTATTCTTTATCACATACATTGCAAATGTTCTATTCATAGTTTTCTATCTCCTGGTGTTTAATTTCACAGTTTTTTAAATGTATAGGATCGTTTACAATTTTTAAATGTATATAGTCTAACATGTTGCTATTTATGGTTTCTGCTGTGCATGTTATGGGAAATTCTTCCCCATCACAAGAATAAGAAATATTCACCTATATTTTCTTATAGTTTTTTAGTTGTATATGTTTGTATATATGTATGTATATATGTGTATTAGTTGTATCTGTATGTACATATGTATGTATGTATGTGTGTGTGTTATATAGCATTTTATCCATGCAGATTTTATTTTTGCATTTTGTATTTTTGTATATGAATAATCGGTTATCCTAGAATAACATTTCACAAACTTTGTTCTGAGGACTTCTGTTCAGGGAGATGCAAATTGGTGCTATAAAAACTGGGTCCTAAGGTTAAGTTTGGACTGACTCGCATACTATAATGTCTTTTTTAAGAATTGATAATAATCTCCCTCTCCCTCTGCCCCTTCCCTGTGCTCTCTCTCTCTAAAATAAATAAATAAATATTTAAAAAAGAACTGATAATAATCATTAGCAATCTAATACGGAATCCCGACTAACTTCAACTCAGTGCTTTATAAATGCATTTGAACACTCTCTTTGCAACTCAACTATTTAAACAAGTGTTCGTTGCGTGTCTGCTATTTTAAACATCTGGAGTTATAGGGATTTAAAGGTGAGCAAGATAGAGTCATTATCCTCAAAAAGCTTAAAACCAAAGGGAAATTATAGTCTAATAGGGATTGCTTTCGAGGGCAGAATATGATACATCCTGCTAGAAGTGGTCCAAATTTTTAAGGCTCATCAACTGAGTACGTGTGGGGTGGGGGAGGAGAAGGTCAGACAAGAGTCCCAGTGGCTGACGGAAGATGCCGTGTTGAGTCTAGACTAGCTCAGCTTGGACTGACAGTGGCATACCCAACTGTGGGCAACAGAAAATAGAGAATAAGAGTTTAGATGAAGAGTGCTGAGATATGAATTTGGAAGACATCAGCAAGAGAAGATATAGAAAGCCCTTAGGGTAGATTAATACTATACGATAGACGAGCAGAGAGCCACAGCACGAGCCCTGGGGTGTGGCTACATTTAGGGAGCAGCAAGAAGAGCTCGAGAAAGCAAAGGATGATGGCATCAGAGAGGAAGAAAGAGAGTCTTGAACAAATTTAGAAGTCCTTGGGATAGGTTTGTTTCACAGGATCGTTTTGAAATATTTTATTAAAAATGAATTGGTAATTTTCTGGGTGGGAATCTTGGGACAGAGGGTCAAGTGATGTGCTCAGGGGACCATCATGAATCAGCAGCTACGCATCAGTTCACCACAAATGAAATGCAACTGGAGATGCAAAAGCTGAGAAAGGCATAAAAACTGAAATTCTGCAAAGTACGTATCAGAACCACTTCCTTTACAAATGTGAAGAGTTAAAAAATGCAAAGAGTTTAAAATGCATGGTTGTAATTTCAAAATCACTGTGCCTACTTATATATAAAAATTGCTCTTTCTGCTTTGGGAAAGGAGAAGGAAGACTAGTGGCAGAAAGAACGGTGGTTGTGGTGGGTATTCAATGAACTGGGGCTGTCTCAGGTTAATGGTCAATGGTCCCCAGTTTTGAAGGGCGGTGAGCGGGCAGAAGAGTTTACCAATAATGAGTAAAACCACAAGAATCTCCAGAAAGAGTCAACAGAATCCCAGAATGTTAGGGTTTGTAAGAAATGTTTGGTAAACCATAGGCAGAGGTGCCCCAGATTCTGATGTGGGAATCAAACATTCCAAATTGGGTCACAAATAAAAACCCCTTCTGCTTGAAACTGTTCTCATGGCTTCCATGTGGGCATCCTCTCTGGTGTGCCTTTTTTCTCTCTGGTTGCTTGTTCTTTGACTTCTGTTTCTCACCCATTCCTTAAATTCCATGTTCATGAACTTGGTTCCCTGATTTCAAGTTTCACCTCTTCTATCTTTAGAGTCAGTGGCTTAAACTATTTTCAGAAGATATTTTCATCTTATCTCCATTCGTTGTCTCTTCTTTGTGCATAATCAAAACCAACCTCCTTAGCCCTCTACTCCCAGCTATCACTGTCCGTGGAAGTGTTTCCCGAGGGTGTGGGAGCTCAGGCAGGGCCAGGATCTGGGGGTGATGCTGGTGCTGGCAGAAGTTCTGGGGGTAGCACCTCAGCTAAGCCACCATGTCCCGGGTCTCCCCTTCACTCAGCCTCCCTTGCCCAGGCGCTGGGTGATTCTTAGTGCCTCCAAAGATGATCCCCCCTAGGTCACCACTTTAATTTTTGAAATGAGTTCCTCAACACCTCCCAAGGAATAATTAACATTATAATTAACATTGCTTACTATGTACTAGCCACTGCTGTAAAAACTTTATATACATTAACTCCTCTTGAAAGATGGGGAAACTAAGGTGCAAGGTGTTAAACAACTTGCCCAGCTGGTGAGTGGGGGAGCCAGGATTCAGCCCAAGCCGTCTAACTCCTGACATAGCATGAAGAAAGCCTGGGCAGAGAGAGAGAAGAATACAGTATTCAGAACACACAAATGGTCCTGGCAAGTGGTAAGAGATGCAGTTGGGTATAAAGCAAAAGGGGCAGGTACAGTGAGGCAGGTTTGGGCAGGAAAGCAAGGACTCCCATCTGCTAGAAAATGACCTGATACTTTGACCCAATCATTCTGCCAACTAGTTCCTTCCTCCCTCCCTTATATGCCGCCCTTGTTTCCTGCTAGTCCCCTCCTGGAATGCCCTTTCTGTCCAATTTCTCTGTCCACACTCTGTTCACCCCAGGAAAAACCCCTCTGTCTTCATTACATTCACTTTCCATGAGCACCCATATCCTTAATGGGTTTCATGACTCACTTAAATACATAACCCCACCCAGCTTTATATTGTTACTTAGCAGTTTCATGTGTTTCCAGCTTATTCCTCCAAATCAGGGAAGGCTCCTCAAAGTCAGGGGCCATGTCTTAGCACAGTCCTTCCTTAGTGCCCCTTCCCATCCTCCACCATCCCCTCACAAATCTGCCCACATAAAAGGCATGCAATTAATACTTGTTTACTCAAATCCCATTATTGTGGGAAACCTTCTAAGTGACCTTTGAATGAGTAAGTTCTCAATCTTTAACTTTCTATTTGTATGTGGCACGCAACAGAGACCGATTGTTTGAAATTACATCCAGAACTTCTGTTTACTAAGTATGGTTTGAGTTATTTCATGCAGACAAAAAAGAGAGAGACAGAGACTGCTTGCTTCCGGAAAACATTTTTAATAACATTATTATTGGCGACTCATGCTGACATGGAACTTCTTCTTTATTTTGGCTGAACTTTGAACACAGATTCACATTGTCCAAGTTTCTCTTGGAGTCAACTTTACTCTCATGCAAACTTCCGAAGATTACCAGCTACATCTCTCAATGTGAAGCAGAAATGGCCGTGTGTACAGAAAATTTAACTAACTCAAAGTCCAAAGTCTGTGTTTATTTTACTGCTTTCAGTTAAAATGTGCAAGTCCAGAATTTCCAAATGTTCACCATATGCGTAAGCCCAAGCAAATCAAACAATTTTCAATCATAATTGGGTAATAATATGGTCCACCTTCTGTCTTACTCTTTGGGTTTGCAATGTGAGCAGCAGCAGAAAAATATCAGTTCTCATTTCTCATTTCCCAGGTCAGTGTCACGCCAGAATTCACAGCCCACATCACCCAGAATCTTGCACACGCCACTAATTGCCCCATCTTCCCAATGTCTTGGAAACATCCATCGGGGAGGCTCCTTTTCTTAATGATGATCAATTCTCATGCTTTAATCTTGTAACGTTATTCAGCTCTTTTGCATTTCAATTCAGTCTTCCAAATGAATAAATAAATAATAAATTCAGTCTTCCAACTGGATTTCAAACTGTAAGTAAATAAAGTATTTTTAAAATTCCTTCGTATTTTCTATAACACCTGATTCCAATGCTTTGAAACCAATAACAAAAAATTTAATTGATCCATGAAAAAGTCAGCAAAAGCTTAAGTGGCTTTTTCCATCAGAGATTGCAGGTGTTTTTTTGATGTTCTGTACTCAGAGAATGTGACCATCCTTTATAAATTTTATGTATAAGTATTTATCCTATATTTAGTCAGAAGGTTACCTAGACTTAAAAAAAAATAGTTAATAGAAGGTACTTCTGTATATGTTTGACTTTTAAAACATATTTGTTCAACTACTGAACTATTCAGTAGAACTCTTGTCCCAGACCTAGTCCCATCTCAGACAACTGTTCTCCTTAAACCAGCAAAACCAGCTGGACAATTTTATAAAAAGCATCCTTACCCATAACTTGTAGGGTTTACAAATATGCTATTATTTCCGCCCATGTCTGATAGCTAAGTTCCTAACAGCAGCACAGTGATCTCGAAGATTATTCACATAAAAAATCTAGGGTCCCTGCTGCCCAACTCTTTAATGACCCACCTCCACAGGGTACCCAGAGCCACTGGGACTCTAGTCCATGCTGGGTACACCAGCCAGTGAGCTTGGTCCTACTCCCCACCTCTCTCTCTTTTCTTTTTTCTTTCTCTTCTCTCCTCTCCTCCTTTCTGCTCTCTCCTCCCCTCCCCTCCCTTCCCTTCCCTTCCCCCCTTTTCCCCTTCCTTACCTCCTCTTTCTCTTCCTTCTTTATTTCATTCATCAAATATTTATTAACAACATGTTTTATTATTAACAGGGCCCTGTGTCAAGCAATAGGAACACTGTGTTAGAGTTTATGGTTGAATAGAGAGGTGAATATTAATAAAAATCACAAATTGTGATGAGTTCTATAAAGGTAAATAACAGAGAGATATGATAGCAGGTTCCAGAGACCTGGTCTGATCTGGAGTGTTGAGAACACAGGCCTAATTTTACATTTAAATCGCAGAGGTAAGTTGAATTTATTAATTTATTCCCCTTTTCTCTTCTCTGTTTCATTTCTGAAATGCCAACTGCTGGCTCCTAGGGCCCAATGTAGTGTGTGTGTGTGTGTGTGTGTGTGTGTGTGTGTGTTTTACCTTCTCTCTTGCTATGCTAGAATTTGCCCAATAATCAATAAATAGATCCTGAAATTAGGTTTGGACATGTATTTGATATTTAACAAGTGTAAACATGGTATTAGTGCAAAACTGACCTTGCTTCTCCGCATAGACTGTGGCCCCGTGGACATATGCCCTCTTCTGCCCTTCTTTTCCTTCCAGTTGTCTCAAATTGTACACCTCCTTGGTCCCCACCACGTGGTTTGGCACTGGCCTCATTTGCCACACCCCAGGCTGGACTTGACCTCTGTAAGCTTCCTCACCCGTTTCCTCTTCCTGTTAATTCTTCCCTAAGCATCTCCTTAGTGAAACACATCAAAAATCTTACTCGCTAAAGAAAGTTTCCATTATTGCCAATATACTTACTCTATTCTAAGGCAAAAAAGTATATTTTATTCACATTTTTAAGAGCAATAGATGACTCAAATCAATTTTATTTGATAAAACTTAATGATGGCAAAGGCGTGGGGAAAATAGAAATTCTAATGCAATCTTCCCGAGAGTGTAAAATTTGGGAGATTTACTGTCAGTATCTACCAAAAACTTCAAATGTACGTGCTCCTTGCCTCAGCAGATCCTCTTCTAGGACATACTTCTACAAGCTGTGCAAGGATGTATGTAGGAGAGTATTCACTGCTTCTATTATAATAAAAATTTTAAACAACCAAAAGGGGATTGAAGAAGTAAACAATGGTTCAATCATACACGGGGATACTTGCTGCCAATTTAATCAATGAGATAAATCAGTTTGGGCTGACATGGAAAAATGGTCACAATATATTGTTAAGTGGAAAAAGCCGAGGTATAGAACAATATAGTACTATGATCCCACTTCTGAAAAAATAATCATAAAAGCCGTCCTGAAATAACACGTGACTAGCAATCATCTCTGGGCGGTGGGATGTCTGGAAGCATTCGTTGACTGACGCGTCACCTCTGTGATGTGTTCGTTCCAACAGCCAGCATGTCTTATTTTGTTGAATAAGTAATCGTGGCTTTAAAATATTTTTATATCTTAATTTACAGTGGAGTTTCCCTCCTCCTATTCCCTTCCCTTTATTTGAACAGTTTCTGTCCATTTTCTCAAGGAATGTAACGGAACATAAAAATAGCCTCTCGAGTCTTTCTGGCTTTTGTGTTCCAAGAGCATAAGCCCTTAGGGGAAGGGAATTCACTATGTGCATAAACAAAATGTTTTGTTCAGCAGCAAGGGGAGCGCAGATTGTCCTCCAGACTAGGAAGAGACACCGCCTGACTGAGGTGATGAGGAAAGAGAGTGTGAGAGGCAGACAGAGGGAGGAGGAGATCTTTTGAGTTACTAGAGCAGAAACAACCCACACACCGTTCTCAGTAGCTGGGGAGTAGAGCAAGGGACAGGGGTGGGAATAGGTAAGATTTCAGAAAATCAATGTCTGTATCTAAGCCGAGAGTTACATTCAGCTGAGATACCTTCCGGTGTCCTGGAGCGAAATGGGCCACCTGGCAGGGCTGCTATTTCTGCGTCGGCTGCTGTCCAACAGGAGCGGGCGCCCGGCGTGGCCAGACCTTCTGATTTTTCAAATCCAAAGTTTAAGCTACAAACTCTTAATTTTTAACTGGATCCACTCCCCAGGTCAAACTAAATGTACCTGTCCCAGTCCATGAGGGCTGCTGTAACAAAATGGGGTGGCTTGTGAACAAATTTCTCAAGGCCTCGAGGCTGGGAAGTCCAAGATCAAGGGCCCAGAAGGTTCAGTGTCTGGTGAAGACCTGCTTCCTTGTTCGTTGTCAACTTCTCACTATGTCTTCACAGGGTGGAAGGGGTGAGAGAGCTCTCTGGGGCCTCTTTTATAAGGGTACTAATCCCTTCACTAGTGCTCCACGCTCATGACCCAAGCACCTCCCAAAAGCCCCACCTCCAAACACCATCACCTTAAGGCCTAGGACTTCAACATATGAATTTGGGGGAGACATAAACATTCAGTCCACCGTGGGACCTGTGGGTTAAACCCAACCTACAGGCCTCACATGTGTGAACTGATTGAAGATGAAGAGGTGAACTTTGCAAAACAATTCCCGTGCTCTAAGCATGGGCCGGGTAGCAGGAGCTATGGGCATGTCTCTTCCCAGGTGCCAGTGTAGACCAGGACCACATGCTCCTTCCTACCTCCAGTGCCCTCCTCTTGAGCTCCATAGCCCTAGGTGCTGGATTAAAGAAGAGAGGTGAGGGGACAAGAAACCCAAGAGGCCCTGGTGTTATACTTTTTATCTACCAGGGTGGGTGAATAGAGATACAGTCAGAAGTGAAATGGAATGAAGAAAGAATCATTAATATATGGATTGTTTTGTGTAGTCCTTGTAGGAAAAGTAGAGGCACTTTGCCGGGCCCTGGAGAGGCAGCCTTCCTTGAGAACTTTTTTTTTTTTTTTAAGATTTTATTTATCTATTTATCTATTTATTATTTATTTATTTATTTATTTGACAGAAAGAGTGTGTGTGTCTGTGTGTACAAGCAGGGGAGTGGCAGGCAGAGGGAGAGCAAGAAACAGGCTCCCCGCTGAGCAGAGAGCCCGATACAGGGCTCAGTCCTGCAGGCAGACGCTTAACTGACTGAGCCACCCAGGTACACACCTTTGAGTATGTGTGTGCGTGTGCGTGTGTGTGTGTGTGTGAGAGAGAGAGAGCAGCATTCCCTTTATTACTTCAGGACAGAAATTCCAGTCCCCCTCCCACAGCCCTACTCCACCCCCACCCCACCCCGCACCCTTTTGACCTCCCTGCCCCAGCCACCTTTCCTTCCTTCCTGTCCCACCATGAAGCCCCAGTGTCCATCTCCTGCCACTGTCACTGGGACACATGAGAGAGCCAGGCCCTGTGTACGTAGGGTTGGGGGTGACAGGCAGGGAGGGGGCACTTTTATTTTTGGGATTGTGAGAAGAATGAGTTCCTGGAATCCCCAGTTGGAACCTGGAACAAATAAAAACAACATAGGAAGGAGGGATTTGTTTCTCTGGTGCTGTGAATATTATAGTTTGGCCATATTAAGTCACGTTATGAGAACTGGCCCGGAAAACTAAACTGACTCTTGATTTAAGAAAAATATATTGGGGAAAGGCATTTGAATGCCACTAACGTACAGCAAACCTAGGGTTCTCCTTACCGCTTTGCTCTCTTCCGTCTCTACTTCCTCTCTCTTATTCAGCCCATTGATTCTTACGGCTCCGACTCACACCTCTGCGCAGATGAGTCAAAATCTAGACCACAGGTGCAACTTCTCTGAGCTCCCCAGCCGGGGGCACATCTCAGCCTGGGCTGTCGGAAGCTTTCCCAGAGACCAGTGGGAATCTTCATAAGGAATTCCCCAAAGTGGGTGGGGGAGGGGTGCAGAGTGGTGAAGAAAAGGGGGAAAAACATGAACAATGACCGCCCCTTGCTTCAGGGGAATAGAGGTGTGGGTCACCAGGCCAGAGCACTGGCTGAATTTCAACTCCTGGGCTGGGCATTCTCGTACCGAGTCTCTTCCTCCCATCTTTCCCTTTCCCTGTCACTATTTTTCCAGTCACTATAACTGGAGATCCCCTAATCAGCTTAGATGTCAATTCTTCCAGACGTCTTTCCTGACCCTCTAAGTTTGAATCAGGTGCCCCTCCCCCCGTGTCCTGTATTCCACCCCCCAAAAAACTCTCCGTGCACCGTGGTATAAAGCCCTGCCATTCAGCGGCGTCTTATACTCCACAGTCCCTGCCTTAGGATGGTTCGACCTTACGATGGTGCAAAAGCAACACGCATTCAGTAGAAACCCGACTTTGAAGTCTGGATTTGGCTCTTTCCCCAGGCTAGTGATATGCGGTACAACACACTTTCACTCGGGGTGCTGGGCAGCAGCAGGAGCCCCAGCTCCCAGGCAGCCATGTGGTCCCCAGGACGGACAAGCATTCTGTGTTCCCTTTCAGTGCAGTGCTCGGTAAGTTACCCGAGCTCTTCAACGCCTTATTGTAAAGTAGGCCTTGCGTTAGATGAGTTTGCCCAACAGCAGGCTGAGGTAGGTGTTCTGGACGCGCTTAACGTAGGCCCGGCCAAGCTATTACGCTCAGTAGGCGAGGTGTATTAAATGCCCCATTTTTGACTTAAGATATTTCAACTTTTGGTATTTTCAACTTACAATGGGTTTGTGAGGACGTAAGCCCGTTGTAAGTTGAGGAAGATCTGTACTTAAAGAGAGGTGGGAGGAATGAAGAAACCTACTGTCTCCTTTATATGTCTTTTATGGCAGTGATCTTATTTCATTTTTTATTTATGGTTTAGACTGTTGAGCAAGAAATATTGGATTTCCTTATTTTCCTCCAACGAATTTATTTGTGATTCCAAGCCCCATCTTGCCATGCTGGGGCCTGTTATGATTTCGGTCATTCTCGGTCCTCCCTGCAGGACTAAGATCGCAGGGAGGTTGCTCTGGACCTCAGTCACCAGGACGCCTCCCCGGACTCTAAGGAACTGCAGCTGTGCTGATTCTAGGCTTTGCCTGAGGGCCCTGGAGTCCTGGCAAAGCCAAGAGCCCTGCAGTTCCTTCTCTGAGATCTCACCACTTCCAGGGAGCAAGAGCTGCACAGCCCACTCTGCACCCCACCCGCTCAGCCCCAAGGCGAGAAGGACCCCGCCCCTGTCTCCGCGCTTCCCTCTCAGCTCTCCCTGAACCTCCACCTCACCTTCCTCAATGCACTTAGGCTTTGAAAGTCCAGTCAGAAAGGGAAGTGTACCGCCAAGAACTTCAGCTTTCTGCCCCTCTGAGGCAGGTCAGAGCCTGGCTCCCTGCTTAAAGGTGGGAAGATAAAGAATAAAATACAGGGGCTCCTGGGTGATGCAGTCGGTTGAGCGTCTGAATCTTGGTTTTGGCTCAGGTCGTGATCTCAGGGTCCTGATCTTAGGGTCATGAGATTAAGCCCCATCAGTGCTCAGCACAGAGTCCGCTTAAGACACTCCCTCTCCCTCTGCCCTTCCCCCCTTCACTCTCGTGCTCTCTCTCTCAAATAAATAATTCTTTAAAAAAACTAAAATACAGGAAGAAAAACATGGATTTGTATCTCAGAAAATTGTCCAGCCATTTATCTTATGTACCTCTCCTCTTGGCAGCCCTGTGGCTAATAGTACCCCCAACCAAAGGGGTCCACGTCCTTTTTTTCTTTTTTTAAGATTTTATGTATTTATTTGAGAGAGAGAGAGAGTGCACATGCACAAGCAGGGGGAGGGGCAGAGGGAGAAGGAGAAGCAGGCTCCCCACTGAGCAGGGAGCCCGATGCGGGGCTCAATCCCAGGACCCTGGGATCATAACCTGAGCCGAAATCAGACACTTACCCAACTGAGCCACCCAGGCGCCCAGGGGTCCACATCCTAATCCCCGGACTTGTGAATATGCTACCTTATATACTAAAAGGGACTGTGGGATGTGATGAAATTAAGGACCTTGAGATAGGGAGTTTATCCTGGATTATCTGAGTGGGCCCAGAGGGAGGTGTGGGGGGGGTGGTCAGAGAGAAAAGACATCAGTAGGAAGCAGAGATCAGAGAAGGGAGGTGCTACTTGCTGCCTTTCAATTTGGAGGGAGGGGCTATAAGCCAAGGAATGTAGGTAGCCTCTTGAACCTGGAAAAGGCAAGGACACAAATCCCCCCCTCGAGCCCCCAGAAGGAGCACAGGGTTGCCAGCACTTTGATGTGAGCCCAGTGAGACTGGGTTTGGGCTTCTGACCTCCAGAAGTATTGATATATTTGCATTGTTTTAAGCCCCTGAGTCGGTGGTAGTTTGCTACGGTGACAACGGACAACTAACACACACCCGAGGGCAGCGGCGGTGTATATGTGTCTCAGGTAGGACCTTACGAAGTGTCTTGCACAGAGTACTCAAAAAATGTTTATTCAGTTCTCTGCCACTCATTCATAGAAGCCCCAAAATGCAAAGACACTTAGCATACCGGACTTAAAATATGGTTTCATCTGAGGGATTTGGGCAGGGTTGCATTTTGGTTTAAAAATGTATGGTCCAGGGGCACCTGGGTGGTGCTGTTGGTTAAGCATCTGACTTTTGGTTTCGGCTCAGGTCATGGTCTCAGGATACTGGGATCGAGCCCTGTGTCAGGCTCTGAGCTCAGCACAGAGTCTGCTTGAGATTCTCTCTCCTTCTTCCCTCCTGCTTGTGGTCTCTCTCTCTCTCTCAAATAAATAAATAAATAAAAATTTAAAAACAAAAACCAAAACCACATTGTCCAGGTTTCCCTCATGGCACTTCCCTCCACCTCCCAAGTGGCACTGAGGGTTCTCTTTATAGGTTGCTCTTAGGGTGTGGGTGACACAGCCTGGAAAGAGGAAGACTCTTTTCTGAACCTGGCTTTGAAGCATCTGGGGAGACCTTCATCCAGCTATACAATTCTGGGACTGAGGTAAAAAAGGAGTCTTCTTAATTAAAAAAAAAGAATATATATATATATATATATTTCCTTTTAAATATCAAGAGCCGCTTGTGTTGAGCACTGGGTGATGTACAGAAGTGCTGAATCACTATATTGTACACCTGAAACTAATGTAACACTATATATTAACTATACTGGAATTAAAATTTTAAAAAATATCAAGAGCCACAAACTGGCCAGATTAGCACATTGAATTTATACCATCCATGGTGGAGCAGAAGAAATGCGTAATGTGTAAGAACAGTTCCCACTGGAAAGAGAGGCATTCCACAAACACGAAGGCAAAAGAGATTCCTAGGCTCTGAAACTAGGGCTCAGTGGCCACGGGTCTCTGAAACATGCTAGTGCTTTCATTCTTCCTCTCTGGGCCCAGCCAGGAAAGGGGTGGGCAGAACAGGGAGAACCTGCAGGAAGTTTGGGAGAGCCTAGAGCAGAACGGACAAGGGATGAAGTGAACGCAGGTCACCTGACCCTGAGGGCAGCAGGCAAAGCTGACGCCAGAACTTTCGAGGGGACTAGACCACGTGGTACGACCCAGCCGCGCAGGGACAGCGTGAGGTGCCTGTACCTACCCCAGAGAAAACATTACAGAAGCACCCTCACTTCAGCCTCATCCTTCAGATGGAGGAAGTACTGATTTTTGCCCCGCATTTAATCCAAGGAGAAGGTTTGCTCAGGTGGCCCCAACTAATATTAAGTCTTCCACCGGT
Source organism: Ursus maritimus (assembly GCF_017311325.1). Taxonomy (NCBI): domain Eukaryota; kingdom Metazoa; phylum Chordata; class Mammalia; order Carnivora; family Ursidae; genus Ursus; species Ursus maritimus. Next base: position 39,948,818 of record NW_024425008.1, read on the forward strand.
GGGAGAGCTGAGTGCTGCAGTCTGAAGTAATTTCGGTTATGGGGGGTCATAAACAATTACAACTTCTCACATCTATGATTTGTAGCCTGGTAAAAATTTGTACCAACAAAAAATTTTAAGCAGACCTGAAATGGAAACTTTTATTGGAATGAAACCCAACCTTTGTTACTTAAGATTTTTTTAAAAGATTTATTTGAGAGAGAGAGAGAAAGGGAGGGGAGGGGCAGAGAAAGAGGGAGAAAAGCAGACACCACACTGAGCACAGAGCTCGATGATTCAGGGCTCAATCCCAGGACGCTGAGGTCATGACCTGAGCCGACATCAGGAGTCGACACTTAACCAACTGAGCCACCCAGGTGCCCCTTTTATCCAACTATAGTTCAAAGAAAATAATTCTATTTTATAGCTTCATACTTAAAGCATTCTTTTCTTTCTTAAAAAAGTGTTTTTTCAGTAATTGTACTACAGTTTTTTCCCTGAGGCCAAAGTAAAATTAGACTTTGCAGATTAATTGTACTTGTAATGTATATATTTTATCTTAGGAGACTTTCCCCCTTTTTCAAACATGAGGTTTGAAGGCCCCATTTTCCATCCCCCAGCCTGGAAACATCCTTGATACAGAGGAAAGATAACAATCTGGATCTGCTCAGGGAAAGAGACCCACAATAATTCATCTTCATGGCATCACGCAGTGGGAAAGTCACAAGGCCAGGAATCAGTAGACATGGTCTCCCAGCTTCAAGTGTGGGAAGGAGTTCGGGCTCTGAGTGGGAGTTCTGCCAGCTTGTTGCTGCCCTGTTTCTTCCCCCTATTCGTGAAATGCAGGCGCTGACAGAGGCTCTCCAGGGCAGTGCTTCTCGGGTTTAACGTGCGGATCTTGCGCAGGTGTGCGGATCTAGGGGACAGCCTGACGTTCTGCGTTTCGACCCCGTCGCAAGGGGCCAGTGACGCACGCGCTCAAACCACACTCGAACACACAGTGAGCACCCCCAACGGACACCCAGACCCCAAAGGTGTTGTATCTTGTTAACTCATGTCTGTCTTCAAAGTACTGCCATTGTTCACATTCTTAAAAACACATTTTGGACAGTTAGAAAGGACGCATATTGTTCAAGTTAATTAGGGATTGGGATCGCTCGTAAGGGTCGCGAGCGCTACGAATACATAAACACACACCTTTGTTTCTGTCACCCTGGCTCTGGCTGCTCATTAGTATCAGCTGAGCTGCCGTGCAAACTACATTTGTCTCATTTGCAAGGCTCAACCTGCAACAGCAAAGAAGTTTTATAAAGTCAGCAGAAGCCAGCACAGGCAATAAAAGTTCCTGGAGGTTCAGATGTCATCAGAACAATCCCTCCCCAGGGAAAAGCTCTTCCCAGAATGTTGCCATGGTTAGGAAGCCACATTGTCAGTTGAAATCCTGGCTACAGCGTTTTCTAACTATATGACCTTGGGCAATTTTCTTAACACCGAGTTTCCTTTTTTGGTAAAATGTGACAAGGATTAGGTTATAAAGATTAAAACGAGTTAGTGTATATAAGGTGCTTTTTGTACAATGATTGTTATATAGAAACTATTATTAATATTATCACTTACCCCAAGATTAGAAGTGGGACATTACTGGGGCGCCTGGGTAGTTCAGTTGGTTAAGGTCTGACTCTTGATTTCCGCTCAGGTCATGATCTCAGGGTCGTGAGATCAAGCCCCACATCTGAGCATGGAGCTTGCTTAAGATTCTCTCTCTCCTTCTTCCTCCGCACCCTCCTGCCCCTGCGCCTCTCAAATAAATAAGTAATTTTTTAAAATAAAAAAAGTGGGACATTGTATTCCCCCTTTAAAATTACATTTTAGCATTGCCTCAGCAAGACTACAGCATGTGTCTGTCTGTTTAGCGAATGATGAAAATAGTGTAGCTTTGGCCAGAGTGGGCTTGTCATGAGGCCGGAAAGGTAAGTTGAGGCTGGTTTGTGGCAGACGTTATAAGCTAGGCCAAAAAGCCTAGATTAATCTTGGCGAACTATTTGAAATTTTTGAGCCAGAGAATGACATGACCATTCTTCTGTTTTAAAACAGACCAGTGCAGAGTTCACATGGGGTTTTCAAGTATCTCCCCTCTTCCTCAGCCGCAGCGAACTTGTCTGCCCTACTTTGATAAGTGACACCACCACAACACTCACATTTGCAGTTTGTGGTTTTTCTGAGGCAAAGAAGGACTCTCAAACCACTGATGTTTCCATTTCTGCCCCAAGAGGGTGACAGTTGAACAAAACCCTGAAGTCCTAAAATACATTCTAACAACTCCCAGCTAACTACAGCCCTGACATAATTTTATTTTTCTCTTAAATCTTAAAACACATGTATTATCTAAGGCACTTGGGAGATTTCCTTTCCAATGCCCCAGCAGGACCTAAGTCAAAGTGAAAGAGCCAAGGTAATGGAATGATGTCCTGGGTCTTCTAGGAGCAGATGAGGCCCCTCCAGATCCTATGGGAATTTCATTTAATTGCAAGAAATTGCTAGCCTACTGTCAAGTAGCTCGTGGGTTTAGGGTCAAGGAGTTTATAACTGAGACTTGGCGCCTGGCCAGATATGATGCAGAATGTGAACATCTTTACAAGCTAAGAAATTTCCCCAAATCCTCTCCCATGTTAAAACCAGAGTACATGGGGGCCCCTGGCTGGCTTAGTCAGGAGAACATGCAACTCTTAATCTCAGGTTCATGAGTTTGAGCCCCACATTGGGCATAGAGATTACTTAATAAAAAAACATTTTTTTTAAACCAGAATATATGAAATCAGGCAGCCAGTCTCCAGGCTTCTACTTAAGGAAAAGACAAAACACTCTTAAATAAAATAAATACATTCCTTCCGACTCAGAAGTGGGAGGTATTTAGAAAGTGGAGTTGAAGTGACATAACTTCTAAACCCAGTTCTTCCCCAATCTGGGGAGGATCATTTAACACTTGAATCTCTTTTCTCCCCCCAAATAAATGGTAATAACAAATTCTCAGTCATCCAGATGTGCAAAAGTACCACAAATGCTTGCTGAGTGCTTAGTATAGGCTGGCGCCCGTGTTTTAGTCACTTCATTCTACCAGAACGCTACTAACTAAGTAATATCTAGTCTATATTATAACCACATTTCGGAGATAAGGATCACTGAAGTTTACAGAGCTTATGTAACTTGCCCAAAGCCACACGAGCCAGGATTCAAACACAGAATCTAGAGTCTGTGTGGCTACAGTCAAATGCCGTCACTACAGCGAGCAAGCTGAGAGCCTGAGGAATTAGCGTGCATGCAAACATACCACACGGATGCTCCTGCAGGAAAAAGACATTAACGTTAAGGCAGCGCAAGGAGGGAGAAAGACGGCTGTGTCGCCAGGGCCAAAAAGGCTTGTGAGAAGAACAGTATGGAAATGGGGCCGAAAAAGTGGCTACGTCGGATTTCACCTGGCAGAGAGAATGAAGACATTCTAGGTGAAGGAGCGAGTGTGAACAAAGGCACCGAGGCAAATATCCGGCGTACCTGGAGAACGTCACTATTGTGCTTTAGTAGAGGAGTGTGACAGAGGCACGGAGATTAGCTCCGGGCAAGCTGAGAGGACTGACGAGGGTCTGAACCAGCTGGTAATTGCAGGAGGAGAAAGTAGAAAGAAATTTAGGAGACATTAACTGAGGAAAAATACTGAGAATTTTGTTCCTCTTTATTATTTTGTGTGTGTGTGTGTGCATGTCAATAAATCGTGTGTGTGTGCACGTGCGTGCGTACGCGTGTGTGTTCTTCATTTTTTTTTTGGCTGTAAAATGCACTTTATTTTTTTAATATTTTTTTTATTATATTATGTTAGTTCCTCTTTAAGGCTATGTCTAAGTCAGCTTTGTTTTGGGGGTGCCTAGCCTTATTTCTGGCACGTAGTGCACTCTAAAGTCATGTTTGTTGAATGAATAAAGGGGAGAAAGTGTCAAAAAGAACCCAAGATGGGAGAGGAAGTAGACGAGGTATAAATAAGTCAATAAATGCTATAAAAGGAACTTGAGGTTTCATACATGAGTAAATGGTGGGATCCATGAACTTGAATAGAAAAGTCCAGAGAAACTGGTTTGGAGGATTGCCAGGCTACCTCACAAGATTCTGGTGAGTGCAAAAGCAAACAAGGTTGGTAGGAGCTTTGTAGCTCTAGCTCGGGCCCTACATGTTTGCATTTATTTATTCCCTGAACATTCTTGAGTGTTCTTTGTGTTGCACATTCATTCAAAAAACAATTTCATGAACATCTATGATCCGTGTTATAAAGATGAATAGAAGAGAACACTTGTCTGAGAAATTCACTGGCTAGTGATTGAGAGAGAAATGAAATACAGTAATAACCAATGTTTACTGGATATTGACTATATGCCAGACAAAAATACTTTGCATATTGATTCATTTTATCCTCATTACAATTCTGTGAAGTATATGTTATTACTATCTGTGAATAGAGGACTAATGGCCCCTCTCAGATGCCCCTATTTCAATCTCTAGAACCTGTGAGTTACATAAAGGGAAATTAAGCTGCAGATAGAATTAAGACTGCTAATCAACTGACATTGACATAGAGAAAGTAGCCTGGTTAACAGGTGAGTCCCACATAATCACGAGGACCTTTAAAAGTGGAAGGGATGGGGGAAGCAAAAGAGCAGGCAGGTCAGAAAGAGATGGAGGCAAGGTTGGGGAGAAGTCAAGTCTCAACCTGCCATTGTTGGCTTTTAAGATGGAAGGGAGTTCTAAGTCAAGGACTGTTAGCAGCTTCTAGAAGCTGGAAAAAGCAAAGAAACAGATAGGTTATCCCCTAGAGCTTCCAGAAGGAATACAGGCCTTCTGGCACATTGATATTCGCCTGGTGTAAAAGACCTGTTCTAGACTTCTGACCTCCAGAAATGCAAGACGATACATTTTTGTTGCTTTCAGCCGTTAAGTGTATGGTACCCAGTTATAGCAGCACAGAAAACTAATACACTACCCATATTTTTTATTTAAGAAAAAGTCTATTAATGTATTTTATAAATTTTTATTTTAGAGATATGGAAACTGAGGAAACTGAAAGACTGTTGTCCAAATTTTTATTACTTAACATTGTTCTTTCGTGAGGGCTTCCTGGTCTTTCTTGCCTCTCTGGCCACCTCTGGTTCCTTGCAAGTTCCTTTACTCATAACCAGTCTCTAAATGGTAGAGTTTCTCAGGGATTTCTCCTAAATACTTTTCTTTTTCTGTTTCAATATTTTTCCTAGGTAATCTCATTCATTCTCAGGTCTTTAAATACGGTTTATAACCTGATTACTCCCAACACAGTATTTCTAACTTTGTCCCCTCCTCTGAGCTCCAGAGGCCTCCTCTGGAGGCCTCCAGAGAGCCTCCTCTGAGCCCCTCTAGTAAGCTTGTCATCTACCAAATTGACATCTTTGTTTGGATAGCTTACAAACATTCCAAACCTAACATAGGTACAAAACAATCCTTTGCTACCACAAAATGACTCCCCACTCCCACATTCAATTACATTTGTCTCAAGTCAAAAAATGGAGTCAAGCTTTAGTCCTTGGTCTCTCCCTCCACCTCCACATTCACCCCACCAGTAGCCCATCTACGTTTTTCTGGCTTCGCTACTACCAACTTGGTCCAAGCCATCACTACTTTCTACCTCGAAAACCACAGTAGTTTCCCCACAGCCTCTTTGTGTCTATCCTTGTTCCTCTGTGGATCTGTTTTCTTTACCACAATGAGTGTCCTTCTTAGACAGTAAATCAGATCTTGTCATGTCCTTGCTTAACACCTTTCAATGGTGTTGAAAGGTGTTTGTTTGGTTTTTTTTAGAATAAGATCCAGACTCCTTTTTTTTTAGAATAAGATCCAAACTCCTTTTCAGTAACTCCTAGAGCCCTGCACAATCCAGCTCCTGCTTACCTTACCAACCTCACCTGTCACCACTGCCCCTCATTCTTTCACCTTTTTCCAACCCCACCTAGTTTCTCTCTGAAGTTAATCTCTGAATTTCCTGCCTCAAGAGCTTTGTATCTGCAGCTTCCTATTCATGGCGTACATGTGCGTGTGCTCCTACACACACACACACACACACACACACACACACACACACACATCCCTTTCACCTACATAGTACCCATTCTTCAACGTTCAGATTAAATGTTTCCCCTTATAAAGGCCAACATCAAACCATGCATTTAGTTTGTTCAAAGCATCTTTATTCTGCCACCCAGGCCTTCTCCAACCTGATTCTCTATCCCAGCCCCTATTTGTTTCCTTTTAACACTTATTGCAACTTGTAGTATATTGTCATTTTAATGACTTGATTTTTTTTTTTTTTTTTTTTTTTTTGCTTTTTGTCTTTCTAGTATGTTAGTTCCATAAGGTCCAGAACTGCGTCTGCCGTGGTTAGCAGTGTAACCCCAGAGCACTATGCCTGACACATAACAGGTGCTCAATAAATATTTGTGGACTGTTGAATAAAGGTTGTATATACAAAGTTAGTAATGTCTAGAATGGTACTGACACTCTCTGTACCATTATCTATAACATATCTATAGTAACGCTACAGCTACTTAAATGGTGAATTTGAATTTAAGTCAGTAACTGATCACTAGCCACTTGAATTTACATTTTATAATATCCTTTTATTCCATTGATTGTACTTATCTATACCTTAGACTGCGTTTTAAAGTAAAATTCTTTGTCATAAAAAATTTAAAAATTTAAATGTCATGTTATAACAAATTTTATATACATATATTACATATAATATTTCCCTAAAAATTTTGAATCAATTAGCTTCTTTTGCCTTTACACTTACAGTAAAATCACATGGTACAGATTCAGAGTAACAAAATACATATTTAGAGTAGATCAGATCAGCACACAACAGCATATTTTTTCCCAGAGTTGGAGGTGCTAATTAGTGTATGTGCCAGATAGGGTTTTTAGGAAATCCCCAATGAGAAATAAAAACTAAGATATAAATTATTCGAATTATGTGCAGCTAAGGACTAGTGCTTCTCAACTAGGTATTTGGAGACAAGCAACGAGTGATAAAACATAGTAGTAGGCAGATGAAGTAATAATGTTGACATATTTAATGTTGGTATATTTAGCCTTCTAGTACGGCTATATTTGTGGTCAGAAAGGAGCCTACTCCTTTGAAAAATATGTAGAATGAGAAACACCTTCATTCTTTCTCCACCCTTCGTTAAAGCAACATATACCCAACCCCCCAAAGAGGACAAATGGAGATGTGGGGTCTGTTAGTTTGAAGGATAATATTCAATTCCATCAGCAAATTTTTCTTTTGAGGCTATAGGATGTTAGGTATTTATGAAAATAAGCAAGATTCATGAGTCACTATACCTGACTTTATATAGGTCATAATCTTGTTGGAAGAAAAACAAGACAAAATATGTAGAGTCAAGCAACAAACCCATCAGGACCGGGAGGTTTTACAAAACCATACTAACTAACTGACTCCACGTGTCCCTTCAAGAGACAAATATGGTGTCAAATTCTGACTCTAAATCCTCACTAGCTAAACAACTTTTGTTAAGCTTTGCAACCTCTGAGCCCCAGTCCCTCCTCTGTCAGAAGGGGATTATAGAAGCATGCTATGCCTCGTAGGGTCATGACAGGATAAAGTGAGATCATCTTGGCGGAGTGCTTGGCATTGAGCAGAGCACCAAGTAAGCGCTCACTAAACATTAGCTACTGTTATGACTATTTCAGTCTTTTGTAAGTTATATGAGAAATTGCTTCTATAAATGGAATGGAGAAAAGACTTTGTTGAAAAGTATTATTTGCAAACGGTGTCATTTGTTGTAAAGGATTTATCATAAACCTACTAACATTGTTGGGACGAATCCCACGGTAACTTTTGCCAGGAGTTTGCAAACTTGAGGTGTTAATTTCTGGAGTTAAAAGGCTCTTTTCTTTTCTTAGATGGCTTTTTTTTTTAATTAAATGCTATGCCAAGTGAGCGGTACCAAAATCTTGTGATCACATGGCCTAATATAAAAAGATAATTATTCAACAAAACTTCACTTATTTTGAAGGATACAAAATGTCACATATAGTCCTTGCACATGTAGTCCTGGCACATGTAGCCCTTGCATCATGTACACACGCACACACACACACACACACACACACACACACACACACACACACAATCTGTCTGCCGTGGAGAGAAAGCATGCGTACCAAAAACTACATTATAAATCAGTAAAGAAGTATATGTCATTCTGTTTGGGAATTCCTCCTCTCTCATGGTTTTACCTACCTCCTGCATTCTGATGACTCCCAAATCCGTGCTTGGAAATTTAGCTTCTCTTCTGGGCCATTGTGGGTTCAAACAACAGTTGGCTATCTCCAATGATGTAGCGTGTCCAGAGCTGCACTCACCATCTTGCTGCCACGTATCTACTTCCCCTCCCTTAGTGCTACTCACCAACCACTCAGCCAAGGAACTCCGAGCCTAAATGACCCTTCCTTCCTTCTTCCTAAATACCATCGATCCTTCAGTCCCTGATTCTGCCTTCTACATTTTCTTCACTCGGCCCTTCCTCTACGCGGATATCCCCATTATCTTGATTTTGGGCCTGCCTTTTCTCTCATGTATATGAAAGCTGGTAAATTGGTCTCCCTACCTTGTTCCTCCCCCTTCCAAATCCTCCACACCAGGCAAAGTCCTCTATCTAAAAATTAAGCCTCATCTCCTCTGTGTAATGCCCGTCCATGTCTCCCTCTGTTTAATGCCTCCCCAGGATCGGCAGTATCGGCATCTACTCAGTTATTTGATTGATTTTTACTGGCTGCCTACTGTGAGATAGACACTGTTGTAGGTACTGGGAGAAGAATATGAAAATAAATCAAGTAAGATTCTTAACTTCATAACCATATTTTCTAAGAGACCACCCCCCCAAAAAAGTAAACAAAGACCTACTATAATGTCAGGTAGCGATAACCCATATGAAAAAAGGGAAAGCATGGTATGGGGATAGAGCTGGTTGAAGAGCACTATTTTCGGTAGAGTAATTAGAGAAGGTTTTTCGGAAGAAAGGACTCTTAAGCAAAGATTTTAATGAAGTTAAGCAATGAACAATTTAAAAATAGATGAAGTGCCTCTCAGACAGGAGAAAGAGTGGAAATTTCCTGAGCTTGGAAAGCTTGAGAAAGAGACAGAAGACCAGTATGGCTGAAACAGAATGTGCAAAGTGGAAAGTGATAGTATGTGAATGAACAGGTAGACCAGGCACACGGTGTAGGGCTTCGTAAACTGCACCAAAGATCACGATTTAGTCTGAGAATAATAGCCCCTGAAAGGTGCTTTTAAAAGTCAGATATATACTGACGTATACTTTACATACAAAAATGTATCTTTTTTAGGCACACCATTCAGTGAGCTTTGACATGTTTTGATGAAACCCCCACCACCACAGTCAAGATAGGAACATTTCCATCTCTCCAAAAGGTCTCTTGTGCTCCTTTGTAAGCAACCTCTCCCTCCTTCTCAGACTCTGTTAACTACTGATCTGTCTTCTGTTCCTATAGTTTTGCCTTTTTTAGAATGTCCTATAAATAGAATCCTACCGTGTGTAGATTTTTGCGTCTGCCTTTTTTCACTTAGTACAATGCATTTGAGATTCGTCCCAGCCTCACATGTATCAGTTTGTTAGTAGTTTTATCCCTGGAATAGTATTCCATTATGGAAGTACCACAGTTTGTCCAGTTGATGGACATTTAGGTTGTTTCCACTTTAGGGCTATTACAAATAAAGCTGCTATAAACATTCACATAGAGCTCTTTGTGTGGCTGTATGTTTTCATTTCTATTGGAGAGATATCTAGGAATGGGACTGGGAGGTCCTACGGTAAGTGTATGTTTAATTATACTCTTTAGCTCCATCCATGTAGTTGGCAAATGGCAATATTTCATTCTTTTGATGCCTGAATAATATCCCATTGTGTATCTATATCTTCTTTATTCATTCATCTATCAATGGACACTTGGGCTGCTTCCATATCTTGGCTATTTTATCCCTTGAATTAGTGCTTGCATCCCTTTGAATTAGTGTTTTTGTGTTCTTTGGGTAAATACCCAGTAGTGCGATTGCTAAATCATAAGGTAGTTCTATTCTTAACTATTTGAGGAACCTCCCTACTGTTTTCCAGAGTGGCTGTATCAGTTTGCATTCCCACCAACAGGGCAAGAGGGTTCCCTTTTCTCCACATCCTTGCCAACACCTGTTGTTTCTTGTGTTGTTGATTTTAGCCATTCTGACAGATGTGTAGTGATATCTCATCGTAGTTTTGATCTGCATTTCCCTGATAGTGAGATGAACATCTTTTCATGTGTCTGCCGGCCATCTGGATGTCTTCTTTGGAAAAAGGTCTATTCATGTCTTCTGCCCATTTTTTAACTGGATTATTTGGTTTGGGGGTGTTGTTTTATAAGTTCTTTACACATTTTAGAAACTAACCCTTTATCAGATATGTTGCTTGAAAATATCTTCTCCCATTCCATAGGTTATATTTCAGTTTTGTTGATTGTTTTCCTTCACTGTGCAGAAGCTTTTTATTTTGACGTAGTCCCAATAGTTTATTATTGTTTTTGTTTCCCTTGCCCAGGAGATGGAGACATCTATAAAAAAAGTTGCTAAGCCTGATGTCAAAGAGATTACTGCCTGTGTTCTTTTCTGGGATTTTTATGGTTTCAGGTCTCACATTTAGGTTTTAAATCCACTTCAAATTTATTTTTGTGTATGGTGTAAGGGCGGTTTCTTTCTTCTGCATGTTGCCGTCCAGCTTTCCCAGCACCATTTGTTGAAGAGACTGTCTTTTTCCCGTTGGATATTCTTTCCTGCTTTGTTGAAGATTAATTGATCATGTAGTTGTGGATTTACTTCTGTTTTTTCTATTCTATTGATCTTTGTGCCGGTACCATACTGTTTTGATTACTACAGCTTTATAATATAACTTGAAGTCTGTAATTTTGATACTTCAAGCTTTGCTTTTCCTTTTCAACATTGTTTTGGCTATTTGGGGTCTTTTGTGGTTCCATACAAATTTTAGGATTGTTTATTCTAGTTCCATGGAAAATGCTGCTGGTCTTTTAATAGAGATTGCATTAAATGTGTATAGTGCTTTGGGGAGTACAGACAGTTTAACAATATTTGTTCTTCCCATCGTGACCGTGGAATGTTTTTCCATTTTGTTGTGTCCTCTTCAGTTTCTTTCATAAGTGTTCTATAGTTTTCAGAGTACAGCTCTTTTACCTCTTTGGCTAGGTTTATTCCTAGGTATCTTATTATTTGGGTGCAATTGTAAATGTGATTGTTTTCTTAATTTCTCGTTCTGCTGCTTCATTATTGGTGGCTAGAAATGCAACAGATTTCTGTACATTGATTTTGTATCCTTTGACTTTACTAAATTTGTTTATCAGTCCTAGTAGTTTTTTGGTGGAGTCTTTCAGGTTTTCTACGTACAATATCAGGTCATCTGCAAATAGTGAAAGTCTTACTTCTTCCTTACCAGTTTGGATGTCTTTTATTTATTTTGGTTGTCTTATTGCTGTGGCTAGGGCTTCCAGTACTATGTTGAATAAAAGTGGTGAGAGTGGATATCCCTGTCTTGTTCCTGATCTTAGAGGAAAAGCTCTCAGTTTTTCCCCATTAAAGATATTGGCTGTGGGTTTTTCACATATGGCCTTTATTAATGGCCTCTAAACCAACTTTGTTGAGGGTTTTTATAATAAACGGTTGGCATACTTTTTCAAATGCTTTTTCTGCATCTATTGAAATGATCATATGGTTCTTATCCTTTCTTTTATTAATGTGGTATATCACATTGATTTGATTTGTGAATATTGAACCACACTTGCAACCCAGGAATAAATCCTAATTGATCATGGTAAGTGATTTTTTTTAATGTGTTGTTAGATTTGGTTTGCTAGTATTTTTTTGAGGATTTTTGCATCTATGTTAATTAGGGGTATTAGCCTGTAGTTCTTTTTTAGTGGTGTCTTTATCTGGTTTTGGTTTTAGCTGGTCTCATGGAATGAATTTGGAAATTTTCCTTCCTTCTCTATTTTTTGGAATAGTTTGAGAAAAATAGGTATTAACTCTTCTTTAAATGTTTGGTAGAACTTGCTTGTGAAACCATCTGGTGCTGGACTGTCGTTTGTTGGGAGTTTTTTTTTTTTTTTAATCACTGATTCAGTTTCTTTGCTGGTTATTGGTCTGGTCAAATTTTCAATTTCTTCCTGATTCTGTTTTGGTAGTTTATATGTTTCTATGAGCTTATCCATTTCTTTTAGGTTGTCCAATTTGTTGGCATATAGTTTTTCACAGTATTCTCTTATGATTGCATTTCTGTAATGTTGGTTGTTATTTCTCCTCTCTTATTTGTGATTTTACTTGAGTCCTCTCTCCTTTTTTCTTCATAAGTCTGGCTAGAGGCTTATCAATTTTATTTTATTTTTTCAAAGAACCAGCTCCTGCTTCCATTGGTCTGTTCTGTTGTTTTTTATAGTTCCTATATCATTTATTTCTGCTCTAATCTTTATTATTTCCTTCCTTCTGCTGGTTTTAGATTTTGTCTCTTTATTTTCTAGTTCCTTTAGATGTAAGATTAGGTTGTTTATGGGGATTTTTCTTGCTTCTTGAGATAGGCCTGTATTGCTATAAACTCACCTCTTAGAACCACTTTGGCTTCATCCAAAAGGTTTTGGACCATTGTGTTTTCATTTTCATTTGTTTCCATGTACTTTGTATTTCTTCTTTTATTTCTTGGTTGACCCATTCATTGTTTAGTAGCATGTTATAAAAACTCCATGTATTTGTGGTCTCTCCAGATTTTTTCTTGTGGTTGACTTCAAGTTTCATAGCATTGTTGTCAGAAAAGATTCATGATATGACTTCAGTCTTCTTGAATTTGTTGAGGCTTGTTTTGTGGGCTAATATGTGATCTGTTCTGGAGAATGTTCCATGTGTACTCAAAAAGAATGTATATTGTACTGTTTCAGGATAGAATGTTCTGAACATATCTGTTAGATCCATATGGCCCAATGCGTCATTCAAAGCCATTGTTTCCTTGTTGATTTTCTGTTTAGATGATCTGTTCATTGATGTGAGTGGGGGACATTCAAGTCCTCTACTATTATTATTAATTAGGTCCTTTAGGTTTGTAATTAATGGGTTTATGTATTTGGATGTTCCTTTATTGGGTGCATCAATATTTACAATTGTTAAATCTTGTAGGATTGTTCCCTTTATTATTATATGGTGTCCTTCTCTGTCTCTTGTTAGTCTTTGTTTTAAAATCTAGTTTGTCTGATATAAGTATTGCTATTCTGGCTTTCTTTGAATCCATTTGCATGATAGATGTTTCTCTACCTCCTCCCTTTCAATCTTCATGTGTGTTTAGGTCTGAAATGAATCTCTTGTAGGCAGCATATAGATGCATCTTATTTTTTACCCATTCTGTCACCCTGTGTCTTTAGATTAGACTATTTAGCCCACTTACATTCAAAGTAATTATCGATAGATATGTATTTATTGCTATTTTATTGTTTTGTGGTTGTTTTTGGAGATTTTCTCTGATCCTTTCCTATCTTTCTCTTTCATGGTTAGCTACGTTTCTTTAGTGATATATTTGGATTTCTTTCTCTTTATTCTTCAGATTTTTATTAGTGGTTTTTGATATATGGTTACCATTAGGTTTGTATTTAAATTCTCCTGCATATAGCAGTCTATATTAAGTTGATGGTCATTTAAGTTTGGACCCATTCTTCACTCCTCTCCTCCCCACATTTTAGGTATATGTTATTCTACTTTATATCTTTTTATTTTGTGAGTTCCTTGACTGATTTTTTTTTTTTACAGAGACATTCATTTTTATTGCTTTTGTGTTTCCTTCATACTGTCACTTTGGTCACTCCTTTCCATTGAAAAAGTCCCCTTTAATATTTCTTGCAGTGCTGGTTTTAATGATCATGAACTCCTTTCTTTTTCTTTTATCTTTCTTTCTTTCTTCCTTTCTCTCTCTCTTTCTTTCTTTCTTTTTTTCTTTTTGGTCTGGGAAACTCTGTTTCTCATTCTATTCTGAATGAGCGCCTTGCTGGAAAGAGGATTCTCATTACCCATTCAGCCCTTTGAAGATATCATGCCAGTCCCTCCTGGCTTGCCAAGTTTCTGTTGAAAAATATCCTGCTAGCTTTACAGGTTTTTCCTTGTAAGTTACTGTCATCTTTTCTTGCTGCTTTTAAATTTTTTTCTTTGTCACTATGTTCTGCCAATTTAATTACAATATGTGTTGGTGTGGGTCTGCTTTTGTTAATTTTGATGGGAGTTCTCTGTGCCTCCTAGATCTGGATATCTGTGTTCTTCCCCATATTAGGGAAGTTTTCTGTTATTATTTCTTCAGATAAATTTTCTGCCCCTTTTCTCTCTCCCTTCTTCTGGGAGTCCTATAATGTGAATGTTATTACATTTGATGGAGTCACTGAGTTCCCTAAGTCTAGTCTCATTTTGCATAATTCTTTTTTTCCTCTTTTATTCAGCTTGATTACTTCCCATTACTCTGTCTTCTAGGACACTAAGTCATTCCTCTGCTTATTCCATCCTGCTGTTCAGTCCATCAAGGATGTTTCTCACTTCACTTATTGAGCCCTTTATCTCTGCTATGTTGTTCCTTATCTCTGTGTTAAGGATATCACTTATGTCTTCCACTCTTTTTTCAAGTTCAGTGAGTATCCTTATAATCATTGCATTAGGCTTTTAGGTTCCAGAGGTGGCAGGGCTGGGCCAGCAGCACCTACCTGCTGGCTTTCCTCACCTCCACTCCACTATCTGCCCATTGCTCCATCTGCCCTGCCACCCATGACAGAACAGGCCATACCCTTCCACAAAGACACCACCACTGCCACCTCCAAGACAGCTGTGGCCCCAATCAAATGGGTCAAGCTGCTGCTGCACGTGCAGCACACCAACCAGCAGATCACTGTTGATAAGTAGTACAAGACCATCATGGACTGTGTTGTATGCATTCCCAAGGAGCAGAGTGTGCTGGCCTGAAGGGGCAACCTAGCTAACACCATTTGCTACTTGCCCACACAAGCCCTCAATTTTGCCCTCAAGGACGAATACAAGCAGATCATCCAGAGGGTCATGGACAAGCACACAACAGTTCTGGAGGTATTTTGTAAACTGCCATTTTTATATCGTCTCTCCACGCAGGCTACTATCTCTTTAAGGGTGGCAACTTAGTGATCATTTGCCCTCCTGACTTGCCCAGGGCTGAATCAGTTGACTTTTAAAGCCCCAGGCTCCAAGTCCCAGTGGTTATACAAGTTCACAGAATTCAGCCCCTCTGGTTTTCAGAGCCAGACATTATAGGGATTAGTCTTGCCCATGTGAGCTCCCTGGTGAAGGGACCCATTCTCTGCCTTATCTGCATGTGCAGCTCCCTCCCTCCTGCAGGCAGCTTCCCTCTGCCTTTCTGACTTTCCTAAACTTTTAGATATGGCTACTTCTCTATAATTAGTTGTGGAGTTTGTTCTGCCAGTCTTCATACTCCCTGTCTGGTTTATTTACTTGGATATGGATGACATCCAGTTGTAAAGGTGGGACTGCTTGAGCCAGGGTTCTCCTACTCGCCATCTTCCCAAGCTCCTCCTTCCCTTCTTTTGATGAGGGCGTCACCCCTCTATCTTCTTCTGGGAACCAGCCCTTACCCACTTCTGGACAGTCACAGACCATGACCTTCCAGAGGGGTAGACTTCAGCTCCAGGAGTGGGCATGTGATTCAGAGTATCATACCTTCTCAACCATATTGCTCTGTCTGAAGACGATAAAACTAGGAACCATGAAATTTGTGCTGGCATCATTGAAAGACATTCTTTTTTCTAATACTTGCTGAAAGTGTAGGACCCTACTTAATAATCATCTCATCACCACCAACAAAAATCCTCAATGAGATATCAGAAGTCAGAAGGAAACAGAGGTACACCAATCTGAGAGATTACATCTTGATGTCAGAGTTTGGGCTCTTGGATCCAGCTATGCTTAAATCTTACTCTTCAGGATTTCAATTATGTAAACTATTAAACACCATTTTTAATTACGCCAATTTGAGTTGGGGTTTCTGTCACTTGGAATTAGTAAAGTCCCAAATAATAAATAGGATATCTCAAATTTGTCCACTGATATAGTTCTAATGGCAAAGAACAACAAATCAGTGTTAACCTGATAGCATAGTCTAGAGAGGGTCAAAACATGCATTAGATGTCTTTAAAATCTCCTGTTCTCTTAACATTTGAAGTGAATTTTACATTACTCTCCTTTGTATTTTATATCAGTAAAAAAGAATGCCCTCCATCCTCAAACTAAAAGTGATACTTTATTAAAATGTACCATTTTTTGTCTCTGGCTCTGTTTACCCCATTTTGAGGATTGTTCATGACGCTAAGAGAGCTAGAATTCATCATAGGAGGTGAATGGACAAGACTGAGATCACGAGAATGTGCAGTTCAATGTGGAGATTGAACTTGGAGGCAAAGGGCTGGATATGAATCCTGTTTATACATTTGCCAGGCGACTTCTTAAAAGTTCCAGTTTCCACTTTGAAAAATAGGCCTGCATGTTCCATTTCACTAACACTCTGTGATTTTTAACTCTTCCTACTTTACCTGGCTATTGTAAGGACCAATCTAGTGGTGAGATAATGCCCATTCTCCTTAAGAGGATTTAGAAATCAATAACCCCTAAGAGTCAGTATAGACCAAGAAGTCATCATCATAGTTTTTAAAACTGAAAGCTTGATTATTTTTTAAATGGAGTTATTAGTAACCATATTTTAATACAGTTTGGAAATTAATGGAGTATCTTAAATATACTGTGTCTTGATTTTTAGAAAACATTTGACAAACTTCCTCATGGTATTTTTATGGATAAAATGATGAACACTAATGTCACTGCAGTGCTTAGTGGAGGTACAGCTGATTGAATAACCCATTGAAATAATATTGATTACTGGTTCTGAAAAATGTTTACTTAACGTCATACCACCCACCAGGCTCTGTTCTTGGGCCTGTCCGGTACAATATTTTGTATTAATAATATGAAAGAAAATTA
Source organism: Ursus maritimus (assembly GCF_017311325.1). Classification (NCBI taxonomy): domain Eukaryota; kingdom Metazoa; phylum Chordata; class Mammalia; order Carnivora; family Ursidae; genus Ursus; species Ursus maritimus. Next base: position 39,965,982 of record NW_024425008.1, read on the forward strand.
CATATAATTGATTAACACAAACAACCAGACATTGGAAATGATCCTGACATGCTAAAATATTTACAGAACTCTTAAAAAAATAATTCAAACAAATGTTAACTTTGACATTTAGCCTCAAGTTAAGAAATTCTGGGCCTCAAAGCAATTCTTGTTCAATAGATCTGAGTATATAATTAATTATAAATACAAAATTAGTTAGGAAAAAGTGTGGTCGCTTTTCAACTAACTTAGCTTGAGGTATTAATAGAAGTGCAATACCCAGAACTCGGAAAGTAATGTATCCCACACCATTCAGCACTGATGAGATAATATCTAGTGTTTATATTCTGAAGAGAGATGTAGTAGAAAAACTAGCCTGTGGTCCTGGAAAAAGTGACCAAATGGTGGGAGATCTGGAAATATGGAGGTTGAAAGGGGTTTGTTCTGGGCTGTGTAACTGAGGACAAGGACTGAGGGGAGACATGGCTATCATCTCCTTCCAGGCTGTTACGGAGCAGAGGCTACAGACTTGGTCCTCCTACTTCAGAGGGGAGGGACAGGACCAAGAGGGAAAGGGGGCAGGTGAAGTGGATCTGGTTCAGGGTGAGAAAGAACCAGAAACCACCAAACAGATTCCCAAAAGGCAAACCCTCTATCACAGGCTGGTCCTTGACAAAGACTGCATGCTCTTCATCTAGGATTTTAAAGAAGAGAGGTTGGGCTCATCTGGTAAAACTAGATTAGAGAAACTTGTGGTTCCTTCCAAACCTACGTTTGTGTAATTTATTATAAGTTATTAAGACAAGAAGTTAAATCATGTAGACACCAGCCCCTTACAATATACAAATTTTCACAAATGTGAGGCAAGTCAGGAGGTGCCCACGGGTATCTTGTTGTCTCACTATTTACCTTTTGTAGCAATTGTTTTGCTTCAGTCACTATTGGCAACCAGAGTGGAATTTCTGTCTGGTTTTACTCTGTTTGTACAGCAGTGAGGAACATGAGCTCTGGAGACAGAATGCCTGTGATTGAATTTTGGTTTTACAGTACAGGTTTGGGGGATGTTATTTGAGCCTTCAAGCCTCTTTTTCCAACCCGAAACCTGGAATAATTGACCTACACATTGGGTCGTTGTGAGGATCAGAGGAGACTGTGCATGTAAAGCACTTAGTGTGGTGCCTGCAACAGAGCAAACCCCCAGCGGGTGTTACCTGTGACGGCATTGTCGGAAGTGGTGCAGTGCGCCCACCTTTGCAATGGGGCTCCTGGGTTTTACCTTCAAATTTACTCTATCTACTTTAGAGGCCAAGTAATTCCATTTCTTTTGCTCATTGTCCCGCTTTGGGAACAGAATTTAAAAATATGGAATGGGGCTTCTTAGACAGATGAAGGGCAGTGTTGCTGTGGTAGGAGCAGGAGGCTGGCCCCCGTCCTCCATGCAGACCAGCGCTGTGACTAGACAAACCACTTAGGCTGAACACCAGTAAACTGAGAGTGTTACGTTTTTCCAGCTAAAATGTTTTATCCTAAGTGGGGCCGTGAATGGAAAAGAATAGTAAGTCATGAGGATAGACAGAAGGAATGGGAATACTGAAAAGCCTAAACACTGATTATTTAGAGTAGTCTGTGAACTAAGCGGCTCCTTTACAAGCTTCACTGTGCAATTAGTGGTCCTTGTGAGCTGTATGAAACAAGACAATAATAACTATGTCTTCCAATTACTTCCAATGATAAATGACTAAAATTGCCATAAATTTTAATAAGGGTATACTTCATTCACCTGAGGTGAAGTTAAAAGCGACATCTGCCAGACAGGTTCACACTAATCACATGTAGTCTTCCTGATAGGTTGGCATGCTATGTTAAAGGGTCACAGTCAAATGGAATAGAAAATTTCCTGCCATATCACCCCAGTGCATTGTTTATTTGATTTGTGCTGGAATTCTGTAGATTGACTACAGAATCAGGAACAGTTGGAATTAAAAGAATACTTTTACTGCCCGATGTCCTCCTGAAGTTTTCCTCTAACCCAGAGCCACATGCTCTCTGTGTCCATAGATAGGCCCAGCAATCAAGGGCACAAGTTTCACTACCTTCCACCCCCTCCTTCCTCTACTCTCTTCCCCCAATTTACCCAGCACTTCCAGTGTGAATGTACTGTGCATGCAAGGAATAAGATGCAGTTCAGGTGCAAGGAATTCAGTGTCACAGAAGAAATAGATACATAAATAGACAATTCTTACATAATGGGATGAGTGCAATGTAGAAATGTGTCCAGAGCAGTGTAGAAACGTTAGAGGAGAGCTATCCTGTTCAAATGAGGAGTTGGGGGCAATTTAAATGAGAGAAGATTCTCTCATTGGGAGATGATGGACACTGATTTGTTAAAGTTAAATAGTCATTAGCCAGGTAAATAAATGGAACAGGGAGGGGTGGAACATGAAATAGGCGTGGCGACAGGAAACAACATGGTGACCACCAAAGACATTGTAAGCTGTTCCACATTGCTGAACTAAGAAGATCCATTTGTGCAATGCTAAGTAGCTTAAACTAGTGGTTCACAGTGGGGCCCATGGACCAGCAGTCTCAGCATCACCTGGGAATTTGTTGGACATATAAATGCTCAGATCCTATCCTGGACCTACTGAGTCAGAAATTTCAGAGGTAGCGTCCAGCAATGGATGTTTCCAGAGTTGATTCTGATGTACACTACAGTTTGAAAAACACTGGCCTAGAATTTATCCTATAGTAGGAAGGGAACTTTTGAAGACTATTAAGAAGAGTGCCATGGACTCTTTATGATATCAGATATACATTCCCCTGCCTTTTGTGATTTTTAGAGATTATTGCTCTAATGAAAGGGCACTCAAGAAGATGGACTTGCATTTGGGAAACAAAGTCAGTTACATTTTCTTACATATTTTTAAAACTATAGAGCTGGATAGAATCAAGCTATTGGGAAAGGATGTGTCCTGAAAAATTCTTATCATAGAGATAATATCTTAATAAGTTACAAAAATATGTTTGGCACATTTTGAGGTATTACCACCTTATCAGTCAAAAATTACACTAAAATTTTTTGTTAAACTCATTCAGATACCATATATATGTAAACTTTGAGAACGTGGTCCATCCTAACCATAACTGTGTCATTTTCACGCTTTACTTTTAGCAGTGGAATGTTGTTTGAAGAATCATTTATACCATCTTCCAAAATTTTATATTAAATAAATATAAAATAAATAAAAGTCAAGTCACTCTGGTTGAAGCTCAGGAAGGGAAGCGCTTTACTTGTCCCCCTTGGGAGTCCCAGACCCATCTATGGGACCCATTGTTTTAGAATCATTGATCTATTTTACTCCTGGGAGACATGAATAATCCCACTTCATTAATAAGGCTGATGGTAGCTGTATTAGTCAGAATTCTCTAGAGAAACAGAACCAATAGGATGTGTGCATGTGAGTGTGTGGTGTATCCTAATTCACTAGTCTATGTGTAGGGGTAATATACACACAAAGAGAGTAGAAAAGAAGGTAGATTTAAGGAATTGACTTGTGTGATTATGGGGTGCTGATAAGTCTACAATTTGCAGATCAGGCCAGCAGCCTGGAAATTCCAGCAGGAGTTGATATTGTAGGCTTGAGTTGGAAGGCAGTCTGGAGGCAGAACTTCCTTCTTCCTTCAGGGACACCAGTTTTTTCTCTTAAGACCTTCAACTGATTATATGAGGCCACCCATGTTATGGAGGATAAGGCTTTACTCAATGTCTACTAATACACCTTAAAAAGACCTTCACAGTGATAGCTAGGCTGGTGTTTGACCAAACAACTGGGTCATAGTCATAGCCTAGTCAATTTGACAAATAGCTGAAATAGATTGTGCCAATTTGTCTAGCTCTTATAGTAGTAAGAAAGGTTCTGAAGAGCCAGGTGACCAGAGACAAAAACCAAACATCTTAAAGTGTGAATGTGTTCAAAAACTGCTTCTTTGAAACGAATGATATAACTCGAGGTCGAGCAAGGACCGTATGATGAAAGGCAGGTGAAAGCAGGCCTCATTTTGATGAATTTGTCTTATTTCAAAAACAAATTATAGAGAAGAAATTAGTCACCAAAACTCTGCCAACGACTAAAAACTTTTTACTTCAGATCTATTAGCATTTTAGGCTGACACAGCAGCAGACTGGATTTTCACGCGTGACTCTGACCTATTTCCCAACCACTGGCTTTTTTTTTACCAGGGGTGTCAGTGGAGGAAATGAAATTCTTTCCTGTTGAATGCTGAGCTCATACTTCTTCCCAAGGAATATTAGCTCTTCAACCTAAAAGAAAGTAATCCAGAAAGGAGTGGTTGAATGATAACCAATACAGATCATTCATACATTTAATCACTTAAGTTTTTGGACTGTAAACTGTGATCTCTTGCACAGCACAAGTCTCGAAATGGGCCTTCCTTCTAAACCCACTGCCGGGCTGGACTATGTGAGTTACTATGTTGGTACCACCCTCCTCAATTTGGCCACAGCCCTTGGTTTGGAGCAGCCATCTTGTATGCCAACAGCCCATGAGGTAATCTGGCACGAAAGAAAACTACACCCTCAGAGAAAATGGTGACTAAATGAACAAACTTAATTTTCCCTTTGAGAAAGTTTTGAATCCTAAAAAGAAAGTCAATCAAAAGTAGCTGGTAAGGGGAGCAAAGACCAAAACACACAGAGAAGCCAGGGGATCAGAGCACAGAGATGACCAAGGCTTTGTAATCTAGTAGAGGGGTCTGACAAGAAAAGGAGAATTATAATACAGTGTGATAAATGTTCAACAGCAAGATGCATAGAACACTATGGGAACCCATTGAAAGGGTACTTGGAAGGTCACTAAGAACGGCTTTTTGGAGGAGACCATACCAATAGCTGGGGAGTGATCATGGCAGAGTGCCGCCAAGGTCTCCATAAACTTCTGCTATTGAGGGGGTGACTGATGGCTCTCTAAAGCTAGAATTGGATCTTGAGAAATAGAAATCTTCTAGTTCTCAAATTACATCATGATTGCCATATAGTCCATATAGTCTATGGTGATCTTTACATGACTTCCACTTCTGTGGCTGATACTTGGTTCCCACGTGGCACCTAGACATCTCTTTTCCTTATTCTTTTTCCATGTGTATTTATAGTAAGATCTCTGACAATCAAGAGAGTTGATGTTACTTGTAATGTGAAAGCCAAACATGCTGCTTGGGTTAATTATTTGTTATATAAAGAAGCTTTGCGAATCAAGGCCAAAACAACCTAAAAGCCAAAATTTTGATTCAGAGAAAGTCATAGTATCCTTCAAATTCAAATTTCTAAAATGAAAAAAAAATGTATTCCATCTAATTTTTTTAGTTTAACCACTGGAAGATTTTACTTACACAGATTGTGACTAATGTGTAGTAGGCAAACAAGGGGGAATTTATACTGTCCTCCTTTCCAGTTAGGGATTGGAAACCATGAGTCAAAAATCAAAAGTTGTTGTACCTCAAACAATCTTCAAATGTCAATTAAATTTTCCGCAGTGCACTGAATCAAAATGAAAATGAAACACATATATACATAGACGCATACATTATGAAAACCAGAATTGGATCTATAGGTTTTCAAACCTGCTCCTGACTGGTATTTTATTTGGTTCATTTTCTCCTTCCTGTTGGGTTTCCTTAGTTATCAGTCTGCTACAGGATATAAAAGCAACGCAACATAGACAACCACTGAAGAATGGAGAGAAATTTATTCCCCTTCATAGATTAGTTGAGTCATTAATTACAGTGACTGTACCAACAGTGGTATTAGTTGTACTATCGATTGTGCAAAACTATTTGTGAATGATAATTTGCAAAAGATAATTTGAGTTAAAAATTTGAGCATCCTAATAATTAGAAAGGATGAAATTTTAGCTTACTGTATACAGTACAACATACCTAATGGAAATATATGCAAATTTGCACTGTATTAACTTGAAAAAGCTGAATTTCAATTATCAATAAAGTTCTGTTTTCAGCACAAAATTAGGAATAATGTAAGTCAATTTTTTTAACCTTGGAGAATTTGAAGAATTCTAATTTTAAGTTGGAGGAAGGATGAACGAATTACCAACTGTGTTTATGTTAGTGGCATATGACTTGGCCACTTTTGCTTGTAAATATCTTTGTCAGTCCTATGAGGGCAATTCAATATGAAATATGCAAGTTTTGAATTTTGCAAGGTCTTTAGGAATACATCATTTTCATAAAATGAAATTATGATGTTCTTTCTCTACTTTGATCATATGCCTGTACCACTCATGCAATAAGATTTCTTCAGTTTATTGACTGGCATCTGGGTCTTAAGAGGTGAAAAAGTCATGATAAGTTTATGTTTCAGGCTATTAAGTTGTGATGGTTAATTTTACGTGTCAACTGGACTGGGCTAAGGGATGCCCAGATAATAGGTAAAAAACTATTTCTGGGAGTGTCTGTGAGGGTTTTTCCAGAAGAGATTAGCATCTGAATTGGTGAACTGAGTAAAGCAGATGACCCTCCCTAATGTGGGTGGGCGTGATCCAATCTGTTGAGGGCCTGAATAGAACAAAAATGTGTTTGAACTGAGACATCCATCTTCTCCTGCCTTCAGACATTGGTGCTTCTGGTTCTCTGACTTTTGGACTCCGATTGGGACTTACACTTTAGGCCCCTGTCCTCAGACCTTCAGACTTGAACAGCTGTCTGGGTTCTCCACACTGCAGATCAAGGGATTTCTTGGCCTCCATAACTATGTGAGTCCATTTTTATTGGTTCTATTTCTCTGGAGAGCCCTAATACATAAGTGATATTTAGAAAATCTGAAATATTTAGGTCATTGGATACAGTCATCTTGTAAGTTTCTAGTCTCATAGTTTTTTTGCCTTTTTTGGGTTATGAAACCCTTTGAAAGTCTGTGACTCTAACCACCAGAAAAATGCATATATGCATATGTACACTGCATTCTGTTTACATGTATCATGGACCCCCCAAAAAAAGAAGCCCTCTTTAGATAGACAATATCTATGGAAAGGAGCTGTTTAAGCAAGTATGTGCCCTCTACCACAACCACCATTACCAGGAACTCAGCAGTCAACTCTAGTATACTATACACGTGTGTGGGTGGATTGTGGTTCTGGGTTCAGATGACTGTTTTAATTACTTTTCCTTCAACACTCTTAAATGTTCTAGAATTTCTCTTTGTATTCAGGATCAAAGAATTTGAGAACATTAAACCAAAGATGAAACTAGGTTCCCAATGTTATAAATAATTGTAAAAATTCTTTTTGATAACAACTAGAGAGCAGTAATGACAAAAAAAAAGTTAAAACACAAAAACAGAACAAACCATGTTCATGTGCTAAATTTCATACAATAAAAGTAAAATACAAAGGTATTTTTTTCTCTTGAAATAGTTTCTTAAGTCAATTTGTACCAATCACACACACACACAGACACACACACACACAGACACACACAGAGATAGACATAAATAGGCTTATATAGCCACGCTCTGAAATTACATCAACACACATAGAATTTATGTTAATACATATTTTTGATTATTGTTTATTAAGACTATGCCTTTCTCTAAAAGATAGCAAGATTTGAAAATCCAAAAATATAACACAAGGATTTGTGGGTGAGTTTTCATTGAGAAAGCAATTCTTCAGTGTCTAAATAAAAGAAAGGTACAAAATGGTTTCTTTAACTAGAAGTTTTGTCTATTCAACTGCCTGTCATACAGACGTGCAAATGGGCATTTACCTATAGGATTATTCATTTAGAAAATATAAAATGTGAGTTGAAATATATCCTCAAAGGAAAAGAAAGCCCTCTTTTAAAGACACTTGAGAGCCATAAAAATTATTTTCTCAGATAGATGACGACAAGCTAAAGACCATTCCCAAGGGGAACAACAGCAGTAGACAGATCCGAACTCTCAGATTCCCTGTTGTGTTAGTGGAGATGGAAAACCTCCATTTGTGAAGATAAGATTAGAACAAGTGCTAACAAAATAAAGTCAGCTACACATTGGGAAAAAAAAAAATCTGACACCAGTCCATTAAGGGAACAAGGGAATTACCAGAAATAACTCTGAAATTCTTTCCCACCAATACTGAACTTAATTATAGACAAGCATTGTAAAAAGTCTATGAGAAGAAAGAATAAAACAAGGAAAACAAAGAAATTACTGCATAAAAAGTATTGTTTTATGGGTTTCATTATGAACAAATGTACTTTTTATGTTATGTTCTCAATGTTAGACACATTTTGTATTTATAAAAATTGCATTTGAGATGATTTCTAGAGGCTTGGTAAAGAACAAACTATAGTTTATCAAGTTTGCATTTATTTTCTTTTTTTAATCTTTTTTTAAAGATTTTATTTATTTATTTCAGAGCGAGAGGAGAGAGAGAGCACACAAGCATGAGTAGGGGGAGGGGGAGGGGCAGAGGGAGAAGCAGACTCCCTTCTGAGGAGTCTCCCTCCTCCCTCTGAGGAGACTCCCATCAAAGGGCTCAATCCCAGGACCCTGGGATCACGACCTGAGCTGAAGGCAGATGTCTAACCAACTGAGCCACCCAGGTGCCCATGCATTTACTTTTAAAAAGGCAAACCATCTCTTGTGTTTCTATAGGAAAAAGACCACTGTGAATTATTGGGTTCATGCTCATAAAATACCAGATTGCTTTCTCTTAGGAAAAACAAATTATGATCAGAAAGTTTAGAAATCAGAGAGCAGAGCTCAGTCAGAAATTCCTTCCACCAGGGCCCTGGGTGGCTCATTCAGCTAAGATGTCCCGATCCCCTTGCTCATGCTATCTCTTCCGCTCTCTCTCTCTCTCAAATGAATAAATAAAATCTTTAAAAAAAAAATTCCTTCCATGGGAAGCGACTGAGGAAGAATCAGAACACTCAGACTGAAGAAGTTTCAGGTACTAGTTGAAGCTCAGTGTTTTCCCGAAGCCAAATTCAAATTTAGGTAAGACATGTGAGGCATGTGTGCCCTGCCTTGAATCTCAGCATTCAGGAAGTCCTTCAGAACAGAAATGGAAAAGGGACATAGCTTTTGAGGGAAGCTGGACCACTTTGGACTAATGCCTAGAATAATTTTGTGACAATGTAGAAAAAAGGAAGCATTATTTGGAAGGAGAAACGACAACCCATTGCATAAATTATCAATGATTAAAAATATCAGAATAAACTTTTAGAAGTCCTTGATAGCCTTGAAAAAAATAAATTTGACAAAGTACACTATAACATATAATACAGATCCTGAGAGCTACAAACACTTGAAAGCAGAAAGTGTTTGCAGTATACGAGTTAAGATGGTATTATCTAAAACAAAAATATTCAACAGCTGATAAGTAGCAGCACAAAGAAATTATCTAAGATGTATCCTCCATCAACTTTTTTTTTTAATCCTGCCTAAAGATTTTTTTTTAATCGACTTCTGAATAAGAATTTGGAAGGTCCCAATGTGAAATGCCCAAGAAGAAATTTCATGGTCATAGCTCAGTGGTTCTTCAGTGACAAACATGGTAAAGAAGTGTTACGTTCCATCAGCCTCACAGAATGGGTTGTAGGATGCACTACCTCGGCCTTCCTTCAGTCTTCTGGAGCTTACTTTCCTTCTCTTGTGGGTTCTTCTTTATGCTGCCATGTACTACGGTCCTAGTTTGATATAAAACTTGAATTCACAGTTTCACATCCCCTTCTCCCACGTATTCACCAAACATCTTAGGCAACATCCTTCTCAGAGCCTTAGTTTCATTACTCATAATACAAAATGAAAATACCTACCACTCAGATCTTCCCTGCTAGGGCTTGAGTAGAACTCCTCTTCTAAAATATGCTGTATCTTTTCCTCGTATAACCGGGAATTTACTTCAGTTTAATGGCAACTCTCTTAGCTGTGTTCTCAGTGTTAGACACAATATCTTATATGTTCATAAAAATTGCATTTGAGAGGATTTCTATGGGCTTGGGAAAAAACAATTATGTAGTTTATAGGTTTTGCATTTACTTTCAGAAAGGCAAATTATTTTAGAAAGGCAATTATTTGTCTTCAACTTTCCAACTTATTGTGGACTTTTTTTCCACGTTGGCTTCTGAAAAGATACAAAGAACAATTCTACCATTTCCTCTGTCTCCTTTTCCCACATTTCTTATTTTTCATGACTACAAACAGTTTACACTCATATCCATACTAACAACAGGACCTGTACTTTCCCCATCATCCCTTAAAATGTTATCAATCTGAAAGTTTATGACCATTGAGTGTTAGTCCATCTTCATGTAAAAATTTTTTGGAAGGTGAATTGCTCTAAGATTTATCTTTTTACCATCAATCCACATCCATCTACAGCCATCACCCTAATCCCTGCCACCCTCCCACTGGTTCTACCTGACCTGTGATCTATGGGAAATACCTTTGACTTATAGTCAGCATCTCTAGTTTGAGTTCTGGTTTTATTCCTTAAGAGGTCTAGAAAAGTCCCCTTAATCAGGGTTCCCAGTTGGGTTCACTCTCCGTATCATCTGGGCAGCCTTTTGACTGTTAAAGCAGAGTCTTGGAGATCGAGTGGGGAGAGTAAAGCACAGGAACCTACTTTATGAAATGCTGTCTTAAATGATACAAATGAAGATTTAAGTTTGGGATCTAGTGGCCAAAATTTCTGAATTACTTCCCTAGCCTGAAAAATGCTAGGTCTCATTTATAGTAATATCATGAAGGTTAAACAAGGCAATGTATGGAAAGAACATTATAAATTGGAAAACTGAATATAATACAAGCTATTATGAGTCAATATTCTTGTGGAATTTAGAGTAGAATAAGTTTATTGTCAGTCATTCCTGCAGCAATATACACAGAGGATGAGAAACAAACATTATCAATACTGATGATCTGAGATGCTCGTAGTATAAAATCTCAGGGTATACCAGAACACAACTTTAAAAACACATAAAGACATTTTAAAACCAAAAGACAAAATGTTTTTACTGTACTTTAAAATAAAAAAATGTAAAAATAAATTCCTTCCTTTCTGACTTCCTGAATTACATTGACTTCATTGTGGGAATTTGCTTCTCAAAGTCCCAGGGTTGGGGTGTCCAGGTGGTTCAATGGGTTGAGTGTCAACTCTTGGTTTCGGCTCAGGTCATGATCTCAGGGGTCCTGGAATCGAGGTTTGCATCAGACTTTGCATTCAGCAATGAGTCTGCCTGAGGTTCTCTCTCTCCCTCTGCCTTTCCCCTGGCTCATGTGCTCTCTCTCTCTCTCTAGCACCTTCTCTCTGAAATAAATAAATCTTAAAAAAAAAAAAGACAAAAATAAAGTCCTGGTATTATAGGAAACCAGAGAAACACTGGAACACTCTGAGGCCAAATTAAAGAAAGACAATTGATGTGCAAGTATTGGTCTCTGTTCTTCCCATACCTAACTTGTTTCCTGGAACTATAATAATTGAGATGCTAAGGGACGTTTACTGACTTGGTCCCCATTTTGTGCACTTTACATTGCAAGGAAATAAACGGTACTCTAATAGCTTGGAAAAAGCACTGCAGGAAATGGCTTCAGCTTTGGAGAGTTTCTAATTCATTATAATTTCCAGCATAAAACATTCGCCGAGTCCCTAGAGGGTTTAACCTACTTAAGCTGATGCAAGCAGACAGGCTGATAGAAAGGGATTATTACTCTAAAATAATTGTAATTATCATTTTGGGAAGACCGTGGGCTTTACATTCAATCTATCATAGATGTTTAATTTTCCTCTCTCAAGAAAATAGAAACTTTTGAAGTTTATTTTTTCACTCTTGGCAGGGGGATCATCTAATAAGCTTGTAACCTAAATTCATAACCTACCATCTAGACTTCAAGCTCATTAATTCAACTTTTTAGAATATCTGGCTCCTGTTCCTCTCTGGTCTGCTAGACTTCATTTCTCCAAATACCCTTCATTTGGTACGGAACTCCTCTTGTGGTTTCTGCATGTATTGGTTGTATGAAGAAGTGGCAGGTGCAGAAATGACCTGGTGTGTGTGGAAACAATACCATGAGCACCTTATCATCTTCTCCCGCCTTCTCCCTGGAAAATCCTTTGGCAACTTTTACTTATACTTCAAAATTCAGCTCAAGGATCCTCTCTGCTAGAAAATTTTCTGGCCCCTAGCCTGATTTAGCTGCCCCTCCTCTGGGATTCCCTACCATCCTAGGTACCCCTCTGCCCTGGCACCCAAAACAACACGTAAAAATGATTTCCACATCTCTCCCACACCCTAGCTGCTAAGGTCCCAGTAGTGGGCCATGCCTAATTTGACTCTGTATCCACAGCACTTACCTCAGGGTCTGGTACCTAGTGGGTACCACGGATGTTTGTTGGTTGAAGGAAGGTTCCATGTAATGAATAAGTGATGTGATCTAAAGATGTGTTAAATGAAACTTCAGAAAATCAGTGATGCCACTTGCAGGTATTGCAATTACGGCATATTTTTGAATTGTTTGGTATAGCTAGATTTTTTTAAAGGTGGGTGAGGTGAGTTCCATCTATCTGGTAAGCAAGTAGGCAATACAGAGAATCACCTTGGATGATATTCCTTGTTCTTAGTCATTCGAATCATTCTCATATGTAAAGCAAACATAAGCCAAGATCCTCTGCTTATAGGATATATGGAGCCCATTTCCCTTTGGAATGCAGAATTCCAAGAAGGGCTGAACTTATTTGCATAAAGATCCCTGGAGTTAGAAAGACCTTCCCAGTGGCCAGACTGTCCATGAGCAATACTTAGGGACATGGGAGGAAGGGTGCCCAAAATAAACCTTGAAGGTAGAAAAGTACTAGAATTGTTAGCTGAACTCAGAACTGAGCTGATAGAGAACAAGGATCCTGGTCAACAGATGGCGGATGGCAGAACTTCATCAACCCAGCCTCCGGGCACATTTAGACCCTGGCAAGTAGGTTCAATGTATGAACCAAAGGAGATGGTCATTAAAAGCTATAACAATTAGGGGACCCTAGTCTTCTCATGGCATGGAGTTTCTGAATGGTGAGTTTATGGGTCATCTTCACTGTTATGATGGGCATGTCTTCATACCAGCACCAACAAGAGCAAAGCAGAACAGTCATAGCCCACCCCCTCATCTCCCACTGTCCCTCATGTGCCAGAGGCTATGAATTGGTTATACCATTTTTCATTGCTGTTTCCCACTGTACAGTTTGGAAAACCACATATAGGACTTGTTTCCCAGCTCTTTTGCAGGTAGGAATGGTTATGTGGCCCACACATGACAAATAAGCAGAAGTCTCCCAGGGAACTTTTTTTTTTTTTAAGATTTTATTTATTTATTTGACAGAGATAGAGACAGTCAGCGAGAGAGGGAACACAAGCAGGGGGAGTGGGAGAGGAAGAAGCAGGCTCATAGCGGAAGAGCCTGATGTGGGGCTCAATCCCATAACGCTGGGATCACGCCCTGAGCCGAAGGCAGACGCTTAACCGCTGTGCCACCCAGGCACCCCTCCCAGGGAACTTTTTATTAAGCCTTTGTTTTCCATATAACATGGAGAAAGACCTATCTGGCACCAGCCTCCCTCATTTTTTCCTGCCTTGAATACAATGCTAGATGCTTGATCTCCAGCAAGCATCAACAGTCAAGAGCAAACAAGCCATTACATTATGGGTAGCAAAGCAGAAAGACAGAACTAGGGCATTGACACTATCATGGAGTTTCTATATATGCAGACTTCTGGTCGCTTAAGTAAAATAAAATCCTATGTGTTTCGGCTATTGTTAGATTACCTGTTACACGCAGTTAAAGCTCAACTGATAAAGCTTCACACCCACAGTCATACTCATCAAACACTACTAACCACGAGTGATATTTAGACGCCTAAGGAATGTAGTCCTTAGCAGGATGTCTGGTGGAGTGCTACTCAGTACAGAACAGTGCGTTCAAGTACTGCATTTTGGGATGCCGGGGAGACGGTCTTTTCAGCCAGACAAAGGACAATGTAGATATGAGTGTGCTGATTTTTAACGTTCAGGTTTGAAGAGCAAACCCCAAATACCAGAAAGTGAAAGAAAAAGTAAGCAGTAAAAAAAAAACAACAACGCGTGCTGATCTGGGCATCTCAAACCCTAAGAATAAGTGAAACTTTTAGAAGGTCGAATACAAATCAAATTGTTAATAGTGGTTACCACGAGACTCTGTAGGTGAAGTTGGAAGGAAGTGAGGCAGCTATTGCATTTTTTAGATATATTTTTGTATATTTCTGTATGTGAATTTTTGTTACAAAAATGTATTACTTTACTAATAGAAAAATAATTCTGATAAACTCACCTCTAAGATGATATTTATCAAATGCTTGCCATGCATTCTCCCATTTAATCCTCAAAACTGCAGTGAGCAGTGTCTTTCTTTTCACCAGTAAAGAAACTGAGATGTGAGGACCTTAAATAACTCTGCCGTGTCACACAGTTAGTGTCTGGGAGAATAAGGACTCAGAGATTCCTCAATCTAGATGCAAAGCTCATTCTCTACCCACTGTGCATACTGCCTCTCCCAGATGTTTCCAGAGACGCACATATTCTTAATTCGCTTCACCGAATATGAGAGTTTCTCTGGTTGACACTTTCATTAGACTACATGAGGGAAACGATCTTTCAATAGTTTCTCCCCATCCCCCACACCACGCCCCACCTCCTGGTATAAATACCTTTAGAAACAAGAATGAACCTACCTTCATTCAGTGTCTCATTAGGGATTTGCTTACAGTTGTTAAAAAAGAGGCCTAAAATGGAGTCATTTGTCCCAAAGACAGCAAACCAAGATTCACTTACAGTTGCTATATTTCCCAGGAATGTGACTTTTTTTTAATAAAGATTTTTATTTATTTAATTGACAGAGAGCAAGAGTGAATACAAGCAGGGGAAGCAGCAGGCAGAGGGAGAGGGAGAAGCAGACTCCCCACTGAGCAGGGAGCCTGATGTGAGGCTTGATCCCAGGACTCTGGGATCATGACCTAAGCCAAAGGCAGACACTTAAGGGACTGAGTTACCTGGGTGCCCCCAGGAATGTGACCTTTTCTTTTCTTTTTTTTTTTTAATTTTTTTAATAATTTTTTATTATGTTATGTTAGTCACCATACAGTATATCCCTAGTTTTTGATGTTGTGTTCCATGATTCATTGTTTGTGTATAACACCCAGTGCACCATGCAATATGTGCCCTCCTTAATACCCATCACCGGCCTATCCCAACACCCCCCCTCAGATTGTTTCCCAGAGTCCGCAGTCTCTCGTGGTTCATTCCCTCTTCTGTTTACCCCCCCTTCATTCTTCCCTTCCTTCTACCAATCCTCCTGCTATTTCTTATGTTCCATAAATGAGTGAAACCATATGATAATTGTCTTTCTCTGGTTGACATATTTCACTTAGCATAATCTCCTCCAGTCCCGTGCTGCAAATGTTGGGTAATCGTTCTTTCTGATGGCTGAGTAATATTCCATTATATATATGGACCACATCTTCTTAATCCAGTCATCTGTTGAAGGGCATCTCGGCTCCTTCCATGATTTAGCTATTGTGGACAATGCTGCTATGAACATTGGGGTGCATATGGCCCTTCTCTTCACTACATCTGTATCTTTCGGGTAAATACCCAATAGTGCAATCGCTGGGTAATAGGGTAGCTCTATTTTTAACTTTTTGAGGGACCTCCACACTGTTTTCCAAAGCGGCTGTACCAACTTGCATTCTCACCAACAGTGTAAGAGGGATCCCCTTTCTCCACATCCTCTCCAACATTTGTTGTTTCCTGCCTTGTCAATTAATTTTTTTCTCTTTCTTCCTGTCTTCACTTTCTGGGACCCCTATAATATGAATGTTAGTATGGTTGATGTTTTCCCTGCATTCTTTTAACTTTTTTATTTTTTATATTTTTTTTAACTTTTTCTCTTCAGTTTGCATGATTTCCACTACTCTGTCATTCATATTACTGATCTGTTCTGCATGATCTAATTTGCTCTTGATTTCTTCTAATGTATTTTTTTATTTTAGTTATTATATTATTAAGCTCTGATTGGTTCTTTTTTATCCCTTTGTTGAAGATCTCACTGAGTTCATCTACATTTCTCTGGAATCTGGTTAGTATCTTTGAGACCATTACTTTCAGCTCTTTATCCAATAGATTGCTTATCTCTATTTCATTTAGTTCTTTTTATGAGGTTTCACCTTTTTTTTTTTTTCCATTTGGATCCTATCTCCTGTCTCCTCATTTTGTCTGGCTTTCGGTTTGTTTATATTTATTAGGTAGGTCATCTTATTATCTTAGTTTTGAAATTGTGGCCTCGTGTAATAGGCATCCCATTGAGTTCCATAGCACTATCCCAGTGGGCACCAAAAGCAGGCATTCCAAAGGTATCTTCTTGATGAACTGTGTGTACCTTTCTGTTGTGGATGGACCATGCCTACTTTGGGTGCACAGGTGGAAGGGTTGGCTCCCATTGCAGCTGGCTGCACTGACTGACTATGTCTACTGTGGGTGCACCCATTAGCAGGGTTGGCCCCTGGCATGGCTTGCTGAGAGGCCTAGCTGCATGTTTTGTAGGGTTGTTGGTAAGTGAGGTTAGTGCCAGTGCAGCTGGCTGAGAAGCCTGGCAGCAACAGTTGCAAGTGTGTGGGTGGGTGGGTCTGGCTCCACTCCTATGGCAGGATTTGCTTTGGAGGATTGCCTTTCCAAGCTGAAGCTGTGTACTTTGTGTGGTCAGTTGAGGCTTGCTTTGGATCAGTGCCTACTTGGTGGGACGATTGAGTGGGATGAGTCCACAAGGGAGTGCTGAGGCAGGCAAGTGGTGCTAGCAAGGTAAATGGAGTGTTAAAACTGGCTTCTGCCAGTGTCAAGCCGAGATGTAGGAGGGCAAGAAAAATGACATCTGCCAACATTTCCTTCCCCAGAGAGATTTGTTACAGATCTCTGCTCCTCTGGCAGATGCCCTAAAATTAGTCAAAAAATCTCCTTGCATAACCAAACTGCTGTGTCTGTGCTGGGCTTCTGAGTGACAGATATAGTGTGATTGGCCCTGTAGAGAGGAGTCAGTTTCCTATAGCCCATCATCTCTCCTGGAGTTAAACCTTGCTGATTTTCAAAGCTACACAAGTTAAGCTCCACCAATTTTCAAAGCCATATTTTGTGGAGCTTCTCTTCCTGTTGCAAATATCCAGGTTAAAGTGTACCTCAAGATCTCCAAGCTCCTCAGGAAGGACTTCTCTGCATTGCAATTTTTGCTGCAGTCAAAAAATTTCCTCTAGTAGGGTGACTATAAGTAGATTGACTATAGAAAAAAAAAAAAGACATGACCCATCCATTTGCTGTCTACAAGAGACTCATTTTGGACCTAAAGATACATCCAGACTGAAAGTGAAGGGATGGAAAACCATTTTTCATGCCAGTGGACCTCAAAAGAAAACTGAGGTAGCAATTCTCATATCAGACAGATCAGATTTTAAACTAAAGACTGTAGTTAGGGATACAGAAGGACACTATATTATTCTTAAAGGATGTATCCAACAAGTGGATATGACAATTATAAATATCTATGCCCCCAACAGGGGAGCAGCTAGATACACAAGCCAACTCTAAACCAGAATAAAGAGACATATAGATAACAATACGTTAATAGTAGGGGACCTCAACACTCCGCTGTCAGCAATAGACAGATCACCTAAGCAGGAATGTGACCTTTCCATTTTATACAATCCTCCAAGCATCTCTCCACTAACTAGATGGGATGCTGCCCAACTCATGAATCATTGAATAAACCCAATTAGATCTTTAAATTCACTCAGTTGAATTTTGTTTTTCACACTGTTTACATTTGTTAAGACCATCTAAGGCTAGTGTGTCCTTAGAGTCCAATCCTGGTAACTCTGAGAAAGAGCTTTAAATGTATTAGTCACTAAATACAATAAACCAAACATTCAGAAGGAATGGGTGGCTGGTTATGTTGTACCTTTCACAAGGAAATATGTTTAAATGTGAGGAAAATTAATTCTTCAAAAACAGGCTTCATAACTATATAAAATATCAGCATGAAAAACAAAATCCAGACTGTATCTAATGTCAGAGGAAATGAGTGCTTTATTTGATTAAAAGGCTGATGTGAAATTTTGCCTACTAAAAGTCAGGAGGGCTATCTGGAATATTTCACAAGACTCCAGATTCTGCATCTTTTTGTTTTGTTTTGTTTTGTTTTGTTTTGTTTTGGGGAGTTTTGTTTTGTTTTGTTTTTAGAGCTCTTGAGGCCTATATAAGGACGTGACCCTGGGTCATCCAAACTAAATCTTGGATAAGCTTCTATTAACATATCTTATCTGCATAGGTCTTATTTTAAGAGACTATGAAATTATAACCTACAACCATAAAGTGTTAGAACATGAATCACCTCTAAGTGGGAGAGCTGTTTGAATTCTCTGCTTATACAATAATTTTCCATTATGTGCTTATACATCTTTATCCATTCATCTGTCAAAGGACATCTGGGTTCTTTCCATAATTTGGGTATTGTTGATAATGCTGCTATAAACATTGGGGTGCATGCCCCTTCAAATCAGTATTTTTGTATTCTTTGGGTAAATACCTAGTAGGATAATTTCTGGTTTGTAGGGCAGTTCTATTTTTAACTTTTTGAGGACCCTCTATACTGTTTTCCAGGGTGGCTGTACTAGTTTGCATTCCCACTAACAATGCAAGAGGGTTCCCCTTTCTCTGCATCCTCGCCAACACCTGTT
>NW_024425008.1:39984788-40053958 GCF_017311325.1 Ursus maritimus
AGGGCGCCTGGGTGGCTCAGTCGTTAAGTGTCTGCCTTCGGCTCAGGGCATGATCCCAGAGTCCTGGGATCGAGCCCCACATTGGACTCTGCTGGGAGCCTGCTTCTTCATCTCCCACTCCCCCTGCTTGTGTTCCCTCTCTCGCTGGCTATCTCTCTCTCTGTTAAATAAATAAATAAATAAATAAATAAATAAATAAATAAATAAAGTCTTTAAAAAAAAAAAAGACATGACCCATCCATTTGCTGTCTACAAGAGACTCATTTTGGACCTAAAGATACATCCAGACTGAAAGTGAAGGGATGGAAAACCATTTTTCATGCCAGTGGACCTCAAAAGAAAACTGAGGTAGCAATTCTCATATCAGACAGATCAGATTTTAAACTAAAGACTGTAGTTAGGGATACAGAAGGACACTATATTATTCTTAAAGGATGTATCCAACAAGTGGATATGACAATTATAAATATCTATGCCCCCAACAGGGGAGCAGCTAGATACACAAGCCAACTCTAAACCAGAATAAAGAGACATATAGATAACAATACGTTAATAGTAGGGGACCTCAACACTCCGCTGTCAGCAATAGACAGATCACCTAAGCAGGAATGTGACCTTTCCATTTTATACAATCCTCCAAGCATCTCTCCACTAACTAGATGGGATGCTGCCCAACTCATGAATCATTGAATAAACCCAATTAGATCTTTAAATTCACTCAGTTGAATTTTGTTTTTCACACTGTTTACATTTGTTAAGACCATCTAAGGCTAGTGTGTCCTTAGAGTCCAATCCTGGTAACTCTGAGAAAGAGCTTTAAATGTATTAGTCACTAAATACAATAAACCAAACATTCAGAAGGAATGGGTGGCTGGTTATGTTGTACCTTTCACAAGGAAATATGTTTAAATGTGAGGAAAATTAATTCTTCAAAAACAGGCTTCATAACTATATAAAATATCAGCATGAAAAACAAAATCCAGACTGTATCTAATGTCAGAGGAAATGAGTGCTTTATTTGATTAAAAGGCTGATGTGAAATTTTGCCTACTAAAAGTCAGGAGGGCTATCTGGAATATTTCACAAGACTCCAGATTCTGCATCTTTTTGTTTTGTTTTGTTTTGTTTTGTTTTGTTTTGGGGAGTTTTGTTTTGTTTTGTTTTTAGAGCTCTTGAGGCCTATATAAGGACGTGACCCTGGGTCATCCAAACTAAATCTTGGATAAGCTTCTATTAACATATCTTATCTGCATAGGTCTTATTTTAAGAGACTATGAAATTATAACCTACAACCATAAAGTGTTAGAACATGAATCACCTCTAAGTGGGAGAGCTGTTTGAATTCTCTGCTTATACAATAATTTTCCATTATGTGCTTATACATCTTTATCCATTCATCTGTCAAAGGACATCTGGGTTCTTTCCATAATTTGGGTATTGTTGATAATGCTGCTATAAACATTGGGGTGCATGCCCCTTCAAATCAGTATTTTTGTATTCTTTGGGTAAATACCTAGTAGGATAATTTCTGGTTTGTAGGGCAGTTCTATTTTTAACTTTTTGAGGACCCTCTATACTGTTTTCCAGGGTGGCTGTACTAGTTTGCATTCCCACTAACAATGCAAGAGGGTTCCCCTTTCTCTGCATCCTCGCCAACACCTGTTGCTTCTTGTGTTGTTAATTTTAGCCATTCTGACAGCTATGAGGTGATATCTCATTGTGGTTTTGATTTGTATTTCCCTGATGATGAGTGATGTTGAGCATCTTTTCATGTGTCTCTCGGACATCTGGATGTCTTCTTTGGAAAAATACGTATTCATGTCTTCTGCCTTTTTTCTTACCTGGATTATTGTTTTTTGGGTGTTGAATTTGTTAAGTTCTTTGTAGATTTTCTAACCCTTTATCAGATATGTCATTTGCAAATATCTTCTTCCATTCCAAAGGCTACCTTTTAATTTTGTTGATTGTTTCTGTCATTGTGCAGAGACTTTATATCTTGATCAAGTCCCAATAGTTCATTTTGCTTTTCTTTCCCTTGCCTCGGGAGACTTATCTAGTAGGAAGTTGCTATGGCTCATGTCAAAGAGATTAGTGCCTGTGTTCTCCTCTAGGATTTTGATGGTTTCCTGTCTTACATTTAGGTCTTTTGTCCATTTTGAATTTATTTTTGTCTGTGGTATAAGAAAGTGGTCCAGTTTCATTCTTCTGCATGTTGCTGTCCAGTTTTTCCAACACCATTTGTTGAAGAGACTGTTTTTCCCCCCCATTGGATATTCTTCCCTGCTTTGTTGAAGATTAGTTGACAGTATAGTTGTGGGTGCATTTCTGGGTTCTGTATTCTGTTCCATTGATCTATGTGTCTGTTTTTTTGTCAGTACCATACTGTTGTGATGACTACAGCTTTGTAATATAACTTGAAGTCCAGAGTTGTGATGCCTCCAGCTATGCTTTTCTTTCTCAAGGTTGCTTTGGTTATTCGGGGTCTTTTGTGGTTCCATACACATTTTAGGATTTTTTGTTCTAGTTCTGTGAAAAATGCTGGTGGTATTTTGATAGGGATTGCATTAAATGTGTAGATCGCTTTCGGTAGTATAGACATTTTAACAATCTTTGTTCTTCAAATCCCTGAGGATAGAACATTTTTCCATTTCTTTGTGTCCTCTTCAATTTCTTTCATAAATGTTCTGTAGTTTTCAGAGTATAGACCTTTTACCTCTCTGGTTAGGTTTGTTCTTAGGTATCTTATGTTTCTTGGTGCAGTTGTGAATAGGATTAATTCCTTGACTTCTCTGCTTCTTCATTATTGGTGTATAGAAATGTAACAGACTTCTCTGTATGCTGATTTTGTATCCTGCGACGTTACTGAATTCATGTAGTACTGGTGGAGTCTTTTGGGTTTTCTACAGAGAGTATCATGTTGTCTGCAAATAGTGAAAGTTTGACTACTTCCTTGCTGATTTGGATGCCTTTTATTTTTTGTTGTTGTTGTCTGATTGTTGAGGCTGGACTTCCAGTACTATGTTAAATAACAGTGGTGAGAGCGGACATCCCTGTCTTGTTCCTGACTATAGAGGAAAAGCTTTCAGTTTTTCCCCATTGAGGATGATATTAGCTGTGGGTCTTTCATTTATGACCTTTATGATGTTGAGGTATATTCCCTCTATACCTACTTTGTTGAGGGTTTTTATCAAGAATGGATGCTGTATTTTGTCAGATGTGTTTTCCGCATCTATTGAGTGGATCATATGGTTCTTATCCTCTCTTTTATTAATGTGGTATATCATGTTGATTGATTTGTGAGTGTCAAACTACCCTTGGATCCCAGGAATAAATCCCACTTGATCATGGTAAATGATTCTTATAATGTAGTGTTGGATTCAATTCACTAGTATTTTGTTAAGAATTTTTGCATCCATTTCATCAGGGATATTAACCTGTAATTCCCCTTTTTAGTGGAGTCTTTGGTTTTGGAATCAAGGTAATGCTGGCCTCATAGAATGAATTTGGAAATTTTCCTCCCATTTCTATTTTTTGGAAGTTTGAGAAGAATAGTATTAACTTTTCTTTAAATGTTTGGTAGAATTCCCCTGGAAAGCCATCTGGCCCTGGACTTTTATATTTATTGGGAGATTTTTTTATTGCTGATTCAGTTTCTTTACTGGTTATTAGTCTGTTCAAATTTTCTTTCTATTTCTTCCTGTTTCCATTTTGGTAGTTTATATGTTTTTAGGAATTTATCCATTTCTTCCAGATTGCTCAATTTGTTGGCATATAATTTTTCATAATAGTCTCATAATTGTTCATATTTTCCTGTGGTGTTGGTTGTAATCTTTCCTCTCTCATTCATGATTTTATTTATTTGGGCCCTATCTCTTTTCTTTTTGATAAGTCTGGCTAGGCATTTATCAATTTAATTAATGCTTTCAAAGAACCAGCTCCTAGTTTCATTGATCTGTTCTGGGGGTTTTTTGCTTGTTTTCATATCATTTATTTCTGCTCTAATCTTTATTATTTTCCTTCTTCAGGCTTTAGGCTTCATTTGCTGTTCTTCTTCTAGCTTCTTTAGTGTAAAGTTAGGTTGTATATTTGAGACTTCTTGCTTCTTGAGGTAGGTCTGTATTGCAGTATTCTTCCCTCTTATGACTGTTTTGGCTGCATTCCAAAGGTTTTGGACCATCATGTTTTCATTTTCATTTGTTTCCATGTATTTCTTTTTTTTTTTTTTTTTCTTCTGTAATCTCCTGGTTAACCCATTCATTCTTTAGTAGGATGTTCTTTAACCTCTATGAATTTGTGGTCTTTCCAAATATTTTCTTGTGGTTGACTTCAAGTTTCAAAACATTGTGCTCTGAAAATATGCATGGTGTGATCTCTATCTTATTGTTCTTATTGAGGCCTGATATGTGACCCAGTATGTGATCTTTTCTGGAGAATGTCCCATGTGCACTGGAAAAGAATGTGCATTCTGCTGCTTTAGGCTAAAATGTTCTATCTGTTAAATCCATCTGGTTCAGTATGTCATTCAAAGCTGTGTTTCCTTGTTAATTTTCTACTTGGATCATCTGTTCACTGCTGTAAGTGGGGTGTTAAAGTCCCCTACTATGATTCTATTATTATCATTATGTTTATTATTACTTTCATTATGTTTGTTATTACTTGTTTTATATATTTGGGTGTTCATAAGTTGGGGGGCATTAATATTTACAATTGTTAGATCTTCTCGTTGAATGGACCCCTTTATTATGATATAGGGCCCTTCTTCATCTTTTCTGTCTTTGTTTTAAAATCTAGTTTGTCTAAGCATGGCGACTCTGCCTTTCTTTTAACCTCTATTAGCATGGTAAATAGTTCCCCATCTCTTCACTTTCAGTCTGCAGGTGTCTTTAGGTCTAAAATGAGTCTCTTGTAGGCAGCATATAGATGGGTCTTGGTTTTTTTAATCCATTCTAATACCCTATATTATTTGATTGGGATATTTAGTCCATTTATACTCAGAGTGATTATTGATAGATATGAATTTAGTGTCATTGTATTACTTGTTGTTATTTCTGGACATTTTCTCTGTTCTTTTCTAGTCTTGTCACTTTTGGTCTTTCTTTCCCACTCAAAGAGTCTCCTTTAATATTTCTTGCAGGGCTGGTTTAGTGGTCAGAAACTCTTTTAGTTTTTATTTGTCTGGGAAACTCTTTATTTCTCCTTCTGTTCTTAATGACAGCCTTGCTGGATAGAGTATTCTTGGCTGTGTATTTTTCCCACTCAGCACATTGAATAGATCCTGCCACTCTCTTCTTGCCTGCCATGTTTTTGTGGAAAGAACTGCTGCTGATCTTATTCATCTTCCCTTGTCAGTTAGGGATTTCTTTTCCCTTTCTGCTTTTAGGATTTTTTCCTTATCTCTATATTTTGCAAATTTTACTACCTTATGTCTTGGTGTTGGCCTGATTTTGTTGATTTTGATGGGAGTTCTCTGTGCCTCCTGGATTTGGATGTCACTTTCCTTTCCCAGATTAGGCAAGTATTCAGGTGTAATTTCCTCAAGTAAATCTTCTGCCCCCCCTTTCCCTCTCTTCTTCTTCTGGGACTCCTATGATATGAATGTTATTATGCTTTATGGAGTCACTGAGTTCCCTAAGTCTACATTCGTGATCCAATATTTTTCTTTCCCTCTTTAGCTTCATTATTTTCCATAATTTTATCTTCTGTATCACTTATTCATTCTTCTGCTTCTTCCATCTTGTGGTCATTACATCATTACATCCAGTCAGTTTCATATTTTTTATTTAGGCCTGACAGTTTTTAGGTCTTTTATCTCTGTGGTAATGGACTCCCTGCTGTCTTCTGTGCTTTTCTCAAGTCCAGCTAGTATCCTTATGATTGTTGTTTTAAATTCTGGATCTGGCATATTACTTATATCTGTTTTGATTAGAACCTTGGCTATGACCTTTCCTTGTTCTTTCTTTTGGGGTGAATTCCTCCATCTTGGCATTTTGTCTATATTTCTGTCTTCTCTGTGTTAGGAAATCCTGTTATATTTCCTGCTCCTGAGAGTAATGGCTTTATTAAGAAGAGGTCATATATGGTCCAGGATCTGGCATTTCAAGAAGTGTTTCTGATGTATGTTCTGTACATTCACTGCTGTTTGGGCTGTTCTTTTGCTCAGGTCAGTCCTCTGCAGAGTTTCTCCTTGCCTACAGTGGGAAGTGTTTAGAATTTGTCCCGAGTGTGATGAGTTTTAAGTAGGTGTGATCTGGTCTGCTTGTTAAAAGAGGCCTGATCCTATTTCCATTAGAGCTGAAGCTTTGTAGCACTCTATGGTCAGTACACTTGGTGCCTGCCGGGGGGTTTGTGCTGGTCTTCTGGGGATGAAGCCTGTTGCTTCTAGTTCTCAAGAACATTTGCCCTAGTAAAGAAGCACCTGTTGAGCACAGTGGGGCAGGGCTTGGGAAAAGGGGCTCAAGCCTCCACTGTAGGGGCTGTGTTGCTTTCTGAAGAAAGTCTGTGCTGATGGGCAGGGGGTAAAATGGTGCCAGTCCTCTCTCTCATCCCCAGATTAGGGAGTTTGCACCCACCACCATCTAGTAAGCTCTCACAGAAGAGCAAACAATCTCCCCTTATGCATCCCAGGTGTCTCTCGGATCCCTGCCTTCACCGTCTCTGTGTCCAGGCCATCTGCCCACCCAGCAGCCCAGTGCTCCTGTGTTTTATCTCAGGTATGCCAGTTGGGTTTCAAAACTCCAAATTTTAAGGGCCCTGCACAGCATAGACCCACTCTGATCCTCTGAGGGAGGGTCTTGCCAGACCGGGGCTGGTGCCAGTTTGTCCCAGTAGGGCAGTTACAGAAACACAAAGGGGCTTGGAGTTTATGGTAAAACACAGCAAAAGGCTAGCGTCCAGGTTAGCAGCTGCCTCTGCTTGTATGCTAATGAATGGGGCAGCTCAGTAGCCCCCATCATCTCTTTTGTCTCTAGAGAGGCAGTGCTACCTCTCCAAGGTGTGCTCCAAGAAGGGGGAAACTTCTCTCCCAGTGGGGGATCCTCAGATCACACCATCCATTCCCAGGCCTCTGCCCTTCTTCTCCGCAGGAGCTCTGGCTCAACACCAGCCACTGTGCAGACTTCTAAAACTCCAATCTTTGAGCTCCGCTGGTTATAAAAATTCACAATAATCAGCCCCTTTCATTTTCTCAGTTAATGGCTTTGGGGAAGTGTTTTCCTTTTGCACTCCACTGTGCGTTGCTCTCTCTCTCTCACCTCTCTCTGCAGTCAGGGCTTCCTCCCCTCCACAGCACCTGCAATCCTTTTCTCCCCCAAATCACAAATCTGCACGTCCTACCTTCCACTATATGGCCTCTTCTCTCCCTCTAGTTGTGCAGTTTGTTTTGTCAGTCCTCAGATTGATTTCTTGGGTGTTCAGAATGATTTGGTATTTATCTAGCTGTGTTCAAGGGATGAGGCAAGGATAAGGTCTTCCTACTACTCCACATCATAACTCTCTCCAACTTTTTTCTATTGAAGTTTAACATGACTTTTTTGATCCTTCATGACAATCATTTAATTAGAATACTTGGTCCATTTGCAATTTTTTTACTGATATTTCAGTTTAAGTTGCTGTCTTATTTTGTGCTATTTCTCCCACCTGTTCCGTGTTTCACTTATTTCCCTTTCTTGCCTTCTTTTGGTTGATTACTTTTTATAGCTACAAGTTTTTCCCTCTCATAGTTCAAAAGTTTTCTATTCTTTTAGTGGTTACTCTAGAAATTACAAAATGCATACTTATTGCCTTTTAGAAACTAAAATTAATCAACAACTTTATCTTTTTCCCAGAGAACTTAGAATACATTAACTCTGTTGACTCCTTCCCCTACTTACATATTGTTGTATATGTTAATTTCATCATGTTTGCTTTTTAATCCCATAAGACATTATTGTTTTATACATTCAGAGCTTATGCAGGTTTAACCACAGACTTAGGACTTTGCTCCTCATTCCCTTTTGCTTCTTTGTCCCCTAATCCAGGAGCTCTTTCCTCCCATATGAGGTGTAGATCCTAAATCTCTTTATTTTGTTGATGGCAATTCTGTTTCTGCTATTCTAAAATGTCTTTATCTTATTCCCTTTTCTTGAAAAAATTTTCACTGAATAGAAAATTCTGGGTTAGCAATTATTTTTTGGTCAACCTACTGAAAATATCATTCCATTGTCTTCTGGTTCAGCTGTTGTCTAACTGCCACTACTTTGAATGTAATCTGTCTTTTTCTCTGTCACCTTTTAAGATTTTCTTTGCCTTTGATGTTCAGTAGTTTCAGTAATGTGGATTTCTTTTTTATTTAGTTTGTTTAAGAATTTATAAGCCTCCTGAATTTGTGAACTGGTATTGTTAGGGAGGGAAAATTTTTATTCTACCCTTCAAGTTTCTTTTGGCTGGTCTAAGAACTAAATGGACACAATACAGATTAACAAGAAGCACTTATTATGTTCAATTATTTAACATATAATACATTATTAGTTTTTGATGTAGTGTTCAATGATTCATTAGTTGCATATAAAACCTACTGCTCATCACCACACATGCCCTCCTTAATACCCATCACCTGGTTTCCCCATCCCCCCACACCCCTCCCTTCTGTAATCCTCCGTTTGTTTCCCAGAGTCCAGAATCTCTCATGGTTTGTCTCCCTCTGTGACTCCTTCCCATTCAGTTTTCCCTCCCTTCCCCCGTGGTGCTCCACACTATTCCTTACATTCTACATATGAGTGAAACCATATGATAATTGTCTTTATCTGCTTGACTTATTTCACTTAGCATAATTCTGTCCAGTTCCATCTATGTCAATGCAATGCAATCCTTTCTGATGGCTGAGTACTATTCCGTTGTATATATGAACCACGTCTTCTTTATCCATTCATCTGTTGAAGGGAATCTTGGCTCCTTCCACAGTTTGGCTATTGTGGACATTGCTGCTATGAGCATTGGGGTACATCTGCCCCTTCTTTTCATTATGTTTGTATCTTTGGGGTAGATACCTAGTAGTGCAATTGCTGGGTCATAGGGTAGCTCTATTTTTAACTTCTTGAGGAACCTCCATACTGTTTTCCAGAGTAACTATATCAGCTTGCATTCCCACCAACAGTGTAAGAGGGTTCCCCTTTCTCCACATCCTCGCCAACATTTGTTGTTTCCTGTCTTGTTAATTTTGCCATTCTAACTGGTGTGAGGTGGTATCTCATTGTGGGTTTGATTTGTATTTCCCTGATGGCTAGTGATGTTGAACATTTTTTCATGTGTCTGTTAACTATTTCTATGTTTTATTTGGAGAAGTGTATGTTCATGTCTTCTGCCCATTTCTTGACTGGATTATTTGTTTTTTGGGTGTTGAGTTTGAGAAGTTCTTTATAGATCTTGGATACCAGCCCTTTATCTGTAATGTCATTTGCAAATATCTTCTCCCATTCCGTGAGTTGGCTCTTAGTTTTGTTGACTGTTTCCTTTGCCGTGCAGAAGCTTTTTCTCTTGATGAAGTCCCAAAAGTTCATTGTTGCTTTTGTTTCCCTTACCTTCCCTTAGAGATGTGTCTTGAAAGAAGTCACTGTGGCTAGTGTCGAAGAGGTTACTGCCTATGTTCTCCTGTAGGATTTTGATGGATTCCGGTCTCACATTGAGGTCTTTCATCCATTTTGAGATTATCTTTGTGTATGGTGTAAGAGAATGGTCCAGTTCCATTCTTCTGCATTTGGCCGTCCAATTTTCCCAGCACCATTTATTGAAGAGACTGTCTTTTAACCACTGGACATTCTTTCTTGATTTGTTAAAGATTAGTTGACCATAGAGTTGAGGATCCATTTCTGGGGTCTCTACTCTGTTCCATTGATCTATATGTCTGTTTTTGTGCCAATACCATGCTGTCTTGATGACCACAGCTTTGTAATATAGCTTGAAATCAGGTATTGTGATGCCCCCAGCTTTGGTTTTCTTTTTCAACAGTCCCCTGGTGGTTCGGGGTCTTTTCTGGTTCCATACAAATTTTAGGTATGTTCAGCTCTGTGAAAGTCAATGGTATTTTAATAGGAATTGCACTGAAAGTGTAGATTGTTCTGGGCATCATAGACATTTTCACAATGTTTATTCTTCCAATCCACGAGCATGGAATGTTTTTCCATTTCTTTATGTTTTCCTCAATTTCTTTCATAAGTGTTCTGTACTTTCTAGAGTATAGATCCTTTACCTCTTTGGTTAGGTTTATTCCTAGGTATCTTATGGTTTTTTGTACTCTTGTAAATGAAGTTAATTCCTTGATTTCTCTTTCTTCAGTTACATTGTTAGTGTATATAAATGCAACTGATTTCTGTGCATTGATTTATCTTGCCATGTTGCTGAATTGCTATATGAGTTCTAGTAACTTGGGGGTGGAGACTTTTGGGTTTTCCACATAAAGTATCATGTCATCTGCAAAGAGAGACAGTTTGACTTCTTTGCCAATTTGAATGCCTGTTATTTCTTTTTGTTTTCTGATTGCTAAGGCTAGGACTTCTAGTACTATATTGAACAAAAGTGGTGAGAGTGGGCATCCCTGTCATGTTCCTGACCTTAAAAAAGAAAGGTCTCACTTTTTCCCCATTGTGAATGATATTCGCTGTGGGCTTTTCATAGATGGCTTTTATGATATTGAGGTATGTTCCCTCTATCCCCATATTTTGAAGAGTTTTAATCAGGAAAAGATGCTGTATTTTGTCAAATGCTTTGTCTGCATCCATTGAGAGGATCGTATGTTTCTTGTCTTCTTTTGTTAATGTGATCTATCACATTGATTGATTTGCAAATATTGAACCACCCTTGCATCCCAGGAATAAATCCCATCTGGTAGTGGTGGATAATCCTTTTAATGTACTGTTGGATCCTATTGGCTAGGAGCTTGTTAAGTATTTTGGCATCCATGTTCATCAGGGATATTGGTCTGTAATTCTTTTTGATCGTGTCTTTGCCTGATTTGGGGATCAGGGTAATGCTGGCCTCATAGAACAAGTTTGGAAGTTTTCCTTCTATTTCTATTTTTTGAAAAAACTTCAGTAGAATAGGTATGATTTCTTCTTTAAATGTTTGGTAGAATTCCCTTGGGAAGTCATTTGGCCCTGAACCATTTTTGGGGGGAGAGGGTTTTGATTACTGTTTCAATTTCCTTGCTGGCTATTGGGCTGTTCAGATTATCTGTTTCTTCCTGTTTCAGTCTTGGTAGTTTATAAGTGTCCAGGAATGCATCCATTTCTTTCAGATTGCCTAGTTTGTTGGCATATAGCTGCTGGTAATAAGTTCTAATAACCGTCTCTATTTCCTTAGTATTGGTTGCGATTTCTCCCCTTTCATTCATGATTTTATTGATTTGGGTCCTTTCCTTTTTCTATTGGATAAGTCTGGCCAGAGGTTTATTGATCTTATTAATTCTTCCGAAGAACCAGCTTCTAGTTTTATTGATCTCTTCTACTGTTCTTCTAGTTTCTATTTCATTGATTCCTGCTCTAATCTTTATTATTTATCTTCTCCTGTTTGGTTTAGGCTTTATTTGCTGTTCTTTCTCCAGATCTTTTAGGTGTAAAGTTAGCTTGTGCATTTGGGATTTTTTCTAATTTTTTGAGAGAGGCTTGGATGGCTATGTATTTCCCTCTAAGGATTGCCTTTGCAATATCCTTTAGGTTCTGAACCGATGTGTTTTCATTTTCAGTTTGTATGAACTGTTTAAGTTCCTCTTTAATTTCCTGGCTGACCCATTCATTCTTTAACAGGATGCTTTTTAACCTCCAAGTGTTTGCATTCCTTCCAAATTTTTCCTTATGGTTGAATTCCAGTTTCAATGCATTGTGGTCTGAAAATATGCAGTAAATAATCTCAGTCTTTTGGTATCAGTTGAGACCTGATTTGTGACCCAAAATGTGATCTATCGGGGCAAAAGTTCCATGTGCACTGGAGAAGAATGGGTATTCTCTTGTTTTAGGATGGAATGTTCTGTGTATATCTACGAAGTCCATCTGGTACAATGTGTCCTTCAAAGCTCTTCTTTCTTTATTGATCTTCTGCTTAGATGATCTGTCTATTGCTGTGAGTGGAGTGCTGAAGTCTCCTACTATTAATGTATTATTATCAATATGATTCTTTATTTTGGTTAATAGTTGGTTTACGGAGTTGGCTGCTCCCATGGGGGAGCATAGATATTTACAATTAGATTTTCTTGTTAGATAGACACTTTAAGTATGATATAGTGTCCCTCTACATCTCTTACTACAGTTTTTGGTTTAAAATCTAATTTGTCACTTCAGAGGGGAGGGGGGTGGGGGAATGGGATAGGCTGGTGATGGGTAGTAAGGAGGGCACGTATTGCATGGTGCACTGGGTGTTATACACAACTAATGAATCATTGAGCCTTACATCGGAAACCGGGGATGTACTGTATGGTGACTAACATAATATAATAAAAAATCATTAAAAAAATAATAATAAAATCTAATTTGTCTGATATGAGAATTGCTACCCCAGCTTTCTTTTGAGGTCCTTTGGTGTGATAAATGGCTTTCTATCCCCTCACTTTCAGTCTAGAAGTATCTTTAGGTTCAAAATAAGTCTCTTGTAGGCAGCATATGGATGGGTCCTGCTTTTTTTTTTTTTTTTTTTTATCCAATCTGAAACCCTGAACCTTTTGATGGAAGCATTCAACTTTTTCATGTTGAGAGTGACTATTGAAAGATATGAATTTAGGACCACCATATTGCCTGTAAAGTCCCTGTTTCTATAGATTGTTAATTTCTGGTCTATATTACTCTGGGGTCTTTATTCTTTTATAGAATCCCTGTTAATATTTCTCACAGGGCTGGCTTGGTGGTTGCATATTCTTTCAGTTTCTACCAGTCCTGGAAGTTCTTTATCTCTCTGTCCATTCTGAATGACAGCCTTGCTGGATAAAGTATTCTTGGCTACATGTTCTTCTCATTTAGTACCCTGAATATGTTTTGCCAGCCTTTTCTGGCTTGCAAGGTCTCTGTGGATAGGTTGATGTTATTCTGATGTTCCTGCCTTCCTAGGTAAGAAATCTCTTCCCCCAGCTGCTCTCAGGATAGTTTCCTTGGCCCTAAGATTTGCAAGCTTCACTATTATATGCTGGAGTACTGGTCCATTATTATTGATTTTGGGAGGGGTCCTCTCTGCTTCTCGAACATGAATGCTTGTTTCCTCCCCCAGATTAGGGAAGTTCTCAGCTATGATTTGCTGAAATATACCTGCTAGCCCTCTCTCTCTCCACCCCCTCTGGGATCCCAATAATTCTGATGTTGGAAGGTTTCATGCTATCATTAATCTCTCCAATCCTTTTCTCATGTGCTAGTAGCAGCCTATCTCTGTTTTCCTCAGCTTCCTTCCTTTCCATCAGCTTATCTTCTAGATCACTAATTCTCTCTTCTGCCTCATTTACCCTGGCTGTTAGAGTATCTAGTTTAGACTGCATCTCATTCATAGCATTTTTTAGTTCAGCCTGATTACATATATATCAAGATAAAATTGAATAGAGTGAAAAACAGGCTAGTATAATGTATAATACATATACGTCAAAAAATAAAAGGTAAGAAGTGACTTAGAAACATAGGTTGGGAAATACGAATCTATTTGAAACAAGAGCAGGGTTTAAAAAAAATAAACTAAAAAAAGAAATGTAAAATTTTAGTCTGAAGTATAAGCAAGTATTGAGGGAACACCTAGAGCTTCCTATATTATTTTCCTCTGGCACTGGAATTTTCCAGTCCTGTGGGAAATAAGCTTATGCTTATTCCCCTGTTCTTCCAGTCTGTCTTCTAGGGGAGGGGCCTGCTGCTTGGCTTCTCGAGCATCTTTGCCTGGGTGGAGTTGCCCCACACATTGTCAGGGAGATGGGCTTAATGTGAGCTGGTTGGCTGCACGGCTTTTGTTCCCTGGCATCTTTCCACTTCTCTTTACAGGATCAGAGCAAGTATGGCCTTGCGGGAATCTCTGGCCCAAAGCTGCAATGTCACTGCTCTGCCCCTCCCCCCGCCACCAACAAATCTTCCAGGTCAATCCATCTTCACCTCTGCACAAACCAAACTCTACAGACTCACACAATTCATGCCTGCCACACCTCTCCCAGGGGACTCACAGGGACCCATGAGTGTCTCTGTGCTTTGTGACTTTGCAATTGTTTGTGGCTGTGGGCTCATGCATGCACACTCTTGCGCAGGTCCCAGGTCACACTGAGTGCTGCCCCAGTGTCCCTTGGGGGTCACACCACCCTGAGAGCTGTTGTCCAGTCATGGGCAAGGGCTCTTTGTGTGCCAAAGCCGTGAATCCCATGGCTCCTCCTGCACTTCTCCCTGGGGGAGTTATAGGAACCCGTGAGTGTCTCTGTGCCTTGTGACTCCACAACTGCCAGCTGCAGTGGGCTCACATGTGCACCCTCCTCCGCAGCTCCTTGGTCATGCTGGGTGTCACCCCAGTGTCTCCTCGTGGGCCACACTGCCCCAAGAACTGTCCCTGTTGTGGGTGCAAGCAGTGCTATATCACCCCTAGGATGTTAGACAGCCTGTACTTTCTAGCCCTAGTTGTCAGGCAGAGGGCAATCTCCCTACTGGCTCAGCTTGTGTTTATGGTGTCTGGAGCTGAAAGTCCTGTCTGGGCTTGCTGACCATAACCAGTCTCCCTGCTCCACTGCTTGGGCACTCTATCAGTTCGGGTTCCTCCATTCTTTCTGAGTCTCCTGGAATCCTGAGACACAATGATCAACCTAGAATTCTGCCCTTCTAGCCCCCCTGTGCCCTTTTCAGGAGGGATGCCTCTCCCTAGAGTAGATTTCCAAGGGTCCCAATTTTTTTTGCTCCAGTGTTGTATCACTTTCCAGCAACTGGCTTATGGAGGGTCCCCACCCCATGCTTATCTTCTGATATTTCCCCCAAAGATTCAAGGTTCTGCACCTCCTACCTCACAAAAAGTAGTCATTTTTCTGCTTTTGGAGATCTAGATAAATCGTCTTACATCTCAGGTTGAATTCATGTGTGTTCAGAATATTTTGATAGATATGCAGTTAAATTCAAGGGACCAGATGAAAAGAGGTCCTTTTCTCTGCTGCCATCTTGCCCCCCCATAATTCACATTTAACCCATCAGCAAATCCTGTCAGCTACACTTTCAAAATAAATCCAGGATCCTTACAACATTCACCATTCTAGATTAAGGTATACCCTCAGTGCTCATCTGAATTGTTGCAATAGCCTTTCCACTATTCTGCCTTCTGTCCTTACTCACCTACAGTCTATTCTCAGATCAGCAGTCAGAGTAATCACTATGATTGAAAAATTAGATCCTATCACTCTTCTGAATACTCAAAACCATCTAATGGCTTCCCACCCTGCTTAGAATGTGAGGTCTTTGCCATCATTACAAGGCCTTGAATGATATGACCTTTGGCTGTGTCTCCAACTTCATTTTCTACTATTCATTCCTCACATTCTAGCCAGTGATTTTGGTGTTCTGCAAACACATCAGGCTTTTTCCCCACTCAGGGCCTTTGTATTTGCTATTCCTTTTTTTTTTTTTTTTAAGATTTTATTTATTTGATAGCACAAGCAGGGGGAGCAGCAGAGGGAGAGTAAGAAGCAGGCTCTCTGCTGAGCAAGGAGCCCAATTCAGGGCTCGGTCCCAATGCAGGACCCTGGGATCATGACCTGAACTGAAGACAGATGCTTAACTGACTGAGCCACCCAGGCGCCCCTGCACTTGCTATTCAATCTGGGACATTTTTTTCCCTCTCAAAAAGAACCCTCTTTCTTCTTGCTTTTTTTCTTTTTAAATATCAGTGAGGATTTCCTTAACCACTCCCTATTAAGAAAAAAATCGTTCATACCACTTCCTACCCAACTTTGCATTATTCTTCTTCATAAGAATTTATCATCATCTAACTGTGTATTTACTTATTTTCTATCTCACATGCACTAGGCTGTAAGTTCCATGAAGGGGAAGGGACTGTGTTTTATTCACACTGCCAAAAAATTGCACACATTCTTTATCTCACAATTTCTGTGGGTCAGGAGTCCAGGCATAAATTTACTGTCTTCTGCTCAGGGTTTCACAAGCTGCATTCTTACCTGGGAGTGCAACGAGGAAGAACCCACTTCCAAATTCATCCAGACTGCTGGCAAAATTTATTTCCTTGGGGTATATAACTGAGGGCCCTGAGTTTTTGGCTGGCTCTTGAGTAGAGGTCACCCTCAGGTCCTAGAGGCAGCTTTCAGTGTCTAGAGGAATTCCTACTTACTTTATTAAGTCATCAAAGAGAATCTCTAAGTGCATGCTAGCAAGATGGATACACATATGTATTATATACACATATTATAATCATGGGAGTGATATTCATCACCTTTGCTGTATCCTATTGGTTGGAAGCAAGTCATGGGTCCCACCCACACTTGAAGGAAGCAAATTATATAGCGTGTAAACATATGTGGCCACCCTGGGTTCTGTTCACTAAATTAGTGTACAACTGGTGAATAGATGAATTAAGCTATAATCAGTTTGTTTACATGAGATTTTTAATCCAGAGAGTCCCTCTTTACTCAAACATAAGCCATCAAATATAAATATTTTTTTGTATTTTACATTTCCCACAGTGGTCTATGCAACTTTTGTTTTGGGAAAATCAAATGACTTGTCTGTATTTGTCAAGTCACAATCGCCAAGATAAGTGATTTTCCCATATTCCTAAAATGTCAGGAAAATAGCAAAGAGTGTCGGCAATTCCTCCATGTCTTCTAATTTCAATTTTATCATACTTTTGTCTTTTCCTTAATTCAGCAGATTTGGTAGTCATTATGACACTTTGGGGAAAAAAGGAGGGTTGGGGTAGGACAGTGTCAGTTAAAAATATTTCTTTGGGGCACTTAGGTGGCAGTTGGTTAAGCATCTGACTCTTGGTTTCAGTTCAGGTGGTGATCTCAGGGTCATGAGATCCAGCCCCACCTCCACTCCACACTCAGCACAGAGTCTGCTTGGGACGCTCTCCCTCTCCTCTGCCGCTCCCCCTTCTCTCCAATAAATAAATAAATAAATCTTTATTTATCAAATAAATAAAGGGGGTTGGGGAGAGGCAGAGGGACAAGCTGAGCAGGGAATCCTCATGGGGCTTGATCCCAGGATCTTGAAATCATGACCTGAGCCAAAGTCAGATGCTTAACTGACCAAACCACTCAGATGCTCCATAAATTAATCTTAAAAAAAAGAATGTC
Organism: Ursus maritimus; assembly: GCF_017311325.1. Lineage (NCBI taxonomy): Eukaryota > Metazoa > Chordata > Mammalia > Carnivora > Ursidae > Ursus > Ursus maritimus. The sequence continues at coordinate 40,002,052 of NW_024425008.1, forward strand.
TGTCTTTGATGAAGCAATAAAATTGTTATTTACTTGATTAAATTCTGAAACAAGTGCATATCTTATTGTTAAGTGATGAAATGGAAAGTACACAGAAAGAAGTGCTGTAGTGTTCCAAGGTGTGATACTTGTCTTGGGAAAAAACAATTGTGATTGTATTGAGAGCTGAACTGGCCAAGGTTTTTGTTTGTTTTTTCCATAAAATATCATTTGTTCTAGGAAGGACAAACTGTGGTTATCTAGACTTGGATATCTGGCAGACATTTTCTAAAATATGAATGAAGTAAGCCAAACAGTACTGAGCCAACCTGGCACTCTGATATAACCCCTACTTACTCATGATGTACTAACTTTTTCGTATATTGTTGGATTAGATTTGCTAATATTTGCTAAGATTTTGTGTGCATGCCTATGAAGAATATTGGTTGTTTTATCATAATGTCTTTCTCTAGATTTGGTTTCAGGATAATACAGGTCAAGTCTATCCTTCTATTTTATTTATTTTTTTTTTTGAAGACCTTGTGTAGAATTTATATTACTTCTGAAATGTTTGGATAAATTTGGCAGTGAAACTCTCTGGGCCTGGAGCTTTCTTTGTGGCAACATTTTAAACTACAAATTCCATTTCTTCGTTAGATATAGGGTAATTAATGTTACCTATTTCTTCTCGAGTGAGATTGATATTTGGGCCTTTTAAGGAATTTATCTAACTTATCTAAGTCAGGGGTTGACAAACTTTTTAAAAAGTGCTACATAATGAATATTTTAGGCTTGCAGGCTACGTGGTCTCTGCTGCAACTACTCAGCCATACACAATATGTAAACAAATGGCTGTATTCCAATAAAACTTTATTTACAAAACAAGCAATAGCCCACCTCAAAATTATTAAATTTATTGCATTAAGCTGTTCATATTACCTTATTATCTCTTTAATGTCTATAGAATCTGTAGTGATGCTCCCTCTTTTGTGGCTAATATTGATAATTTGTGTCTTTCTTTTTTCCTTGACTACTCGAGCTAGAGGTTTATCATTTTTATTGACCATCTTAAAAAATCAGCTTTTGGAGGGGCCTAGGTGGCTCAGTCAGTTAAGTGTCCAACCCTCGATTTCAGCTCAGGTCATGATCACAGGGTCATGAGATCAAGCCCCATGTCAGGCTCTGCACTGGGTGTGCAGATTGCTCAGGATTCTCTCTCTCTCTCCCTTTGCCCCTCCCCTTCTCTCTAAAATAAACAAACAAAATCAGCTTTCAGTTTCACGAATTTTTGTCTATTGTTTTCCTGTTTTCAATTTCATGGCTTTATGCTTTTACCTTTATAAATTTTTTTCTTCTTATTTTGGGCCTAAATTGCTCCTCTTCTTCTAGTTTCTTAAGGTAGGGGTTTAGATTATTCAGATCTTTGTTGTCAAATCTAGGTATTTAGTGCTATATATTTCCCCCTAAGCCCTATTTTAGCTGCGTCATACATCTCAATATATTTGGTTTTTATTTTCTTTCAAAATTTGTCTGATTCTTTTGTGACTTTTTCTTCGACCCATGGTTATTTAGAAGAACATTGATTAATTTACAGAAATTTGGAAAATTCCAAGGTATCTTTCTATTATTGATATCTAGTCTAATTCTACTGTGGCCAGAGAACAAACTTTGTATGGCTTAATCTCTTCAATTAGTTTATAGTATAACCCAGAATATAATCTACGTTGGTGAATATTTGATGTGCACTTAAAAAATAATGTGTATTCTCTTGTTAGGTGGAATGTCCTGTAAACGTCAATTAAGTAAATTGTTGTTTGGGTCTTTTATAGCCTTATAGATTTTCTGTTTATTATTATATCAATTACTGAGAGTGTTGATGTCTCCAGAGTTATTTAATGGATTTGTCTATTTCTTCTAGCAGTTCTATCAACTTTTAAAGATCTCTTTTTAGATGCATGCACGTTTAGACTTGTTACATCCTCTTGATAAATTATGTCTTTGTCATTATGTAATATGTCTCTTTATCCCTGTCAATATTCCTTGTTTTAGTCTCATTTGCCTAATATTAACATAACTCTAGATATTAATATTAAGATAACTCCAGTTATCTTTTTTGATTAGTGCTTGCAAGTTTTATCTCATCTTTTTAATTTTAACCTATCTACATCTTCATGTTTAAAGTTGTGGGTTTTTCAAAGATACAGACGTAGTGAAGAGAAGGGCCATATGCACCCCAATGTTCATAGCAGCAATGTCCACAATAGCTAAATCGTGGAAGGAGCCGAGATGCCCTGCAACAGATGACTGGATTAAGAAGTTGTGGTCCATATATACAATGGAATATTACTCAGCTATCAGAAAGAATGAGTTCTCAACATTTGCTACAACATGGACGGCACTGGAGGACATAATGCTAAGTGAAATAAGTCAAGCAGAGAAAGACAACTATCATATGATTTCTCTCATCTATGGAACATAAGAACTAGAATGATCAGTAGGGGAAGAAAGGGATAAAGAAAGGGGGGGTAATCAGACGGGGGAATGAAACATGAGAGACTATGGACTATGAGAAACAAACTGAGGGCTACAGAGGGGAGGGGGGTGGGGGAATGGGATAGACCGGTGATGGGTAGTAAGGAGGGCACATATTGCATGGTGCACTGGGTGTTATACACAACTAATGAATCATCGAGCCTTACATCGAAAACCGGGGATGTACTGTATGGTGACTAACATAATATAATAAAAAATCATTATTAAAAAAAAATAAAATAAAAAAAAATAAAAAATAAAAATAAAGTTGTGGGTTTTTAGTAGAGTATATTTTTAAAATCTACTCTGACAATATCTGCCTTTTAACTTGGGTGTATAGGCCATTTATATTAATATATGTATTGCTACAGGTGTATTTAAGTCTACCATTTTGCCGGGTGTTTCTTATTTGTCCTATTTTTGTTATTGTCTTGCCTTCTTTTGGATTACTTTTTATTTAGTTATACTGTTTTATTTTATTTAGTTGTATTTCTTAATTTTTTTCAAAGATTTTATTTATTTGTGAGAGAGAGAACACAAGTGGGGTGAGGGTCAGAGGGAGAAGCAGACTCCCCACTGAGCAGGGAGCCCGATATGGGACTCAATCCCAGGACTTCCGAATCATGACCTAAGCCAAAGGCAGATACATAATGACTGAGCCACCCAGGCACCCATATCTCTTTTTTATTTTTAGTAATTACTAGGGGCTTATCACAGTTAACCTCTAAATAGTATCATACCACTTCATATAAAGTGAGACCCTTGCTACAGTATATTTCAATTTCTTTCCTCAGTCTTTGTGCTGTTATTGTCACAGATGGTTTTTGGCATAGATTTTACTTTATATATGCATGAGTCTCACAATATATTGCTGTTACTGTTTTTGCTTTAGGCTAGGGGTTGGCAAATTATGGCTAACAGGCCAAATCCAGCCCCGGGCCTGTTTTTGTATGACTCCTGAACTAAGAATGGCTTTTATATTTTTAAAAAGGTTGTAAAAAGGAGAGAATGAGAGAGAGCAAAGAGGAGGATGGGAATCTGTTTCTTACTCTAGCTATCTTCAAGATTTTATCTTTGTTTTTTAGTAATTTGACTATTATGTGTCTAGGTGTTTTATTTTTAAATTACCTTACTTGGAGTTCTCTGAGCATCTTAGATCTGTGATTTATTGTCTTTCATTAATTTTTGAAATTTCTCAACTACTCTCTCTTCAAATGCTTCTGCTTTCTCTCTTTTCTCCTGGAATTACAATTACATGTCTGTTAAATTGTTTGATATTATCCCACAGCTTTTGAATCATCTATCTTGTTTTATTCATTTATTGTTTTTCACTATGTGTTTCACTCTGGATAATTTCCACTGACCTATCTTCAAGTTCAGATTCATTCCTCAGCTGTGCTAAGTCTACTGATAAGCCCACCAAAGGCATTGTTCATTGCTGTTAGCATGTTTTTTCATTTCTAGCCTAGCTAAAGTTTCCCATTGTTCAAGTAGGTTGCCCATCTTTTCCATCAAATCCTTTAACACATTAATCCCAGTTACTTTATGGTCTTGGCCTCACAGTTCCAGTATCTGGGATGTCTCTGAGTTTAGTTCTGTCATGTTTCATCTCTTCACAACAGATTGTTTTTTCTTACATTTCTTTTAGTCTTCGAATTTTTTTTTAAAGACTTTAGAGAGAGTGTGCATGTGAGCAGGGGGAGGGGAAAGGGGAGAGAGAGAAGCAGACTCCTCACTGAGCACAGAGCCTGACATGGGGCTCTATCTCATGACCCTGAGATCATGACCTGAGCTGAAATCAAGAGTTAGATGCTTAACTGACTGAGCCACCCTGGCGCCCCTAGTCTTAGAATTTTTGACTGAACGCCACACATGTTGTGGAAAATAGTAGAGATAGATTAATAACATCTACATCTGGCCATTAGTGTGAAGGCCTGTGTTGAAACTGGTTTTGATTATTTTTACTTTTATTGCACTATTGTCTGCATGTTCCTTCATTTTCCAGCTCCATCCTTAGCTTTCAGCAATTCTTGGTTGCCCATGTCATCCCACAATCTTGTGCTTCCCAAAGTTGTAAACTGCTATTGCTTGTTATTTGATACTGAGCTGATGATGAGTGGGAGTGTAAGTTCTTGGTTCCCCTGGCCCATCCTCAGACTTAAGTAAGGTCTGTGTACCTGGACCCTGTGGTAGCACCTTCTGAAAATTTCTAACTCCTCCCCCATGGCAGTTACACATGGCAGAGACACTTCTCACAGTTCTTAAACAGAAGTGTTCTTACATTCTCCCAGTGATAGAGTTCTGCTTGGTACTGGGGCAGGATCCTGGACCTAAGAGGTGTTCTGCCTCTCTGCAGGAGCAAAAGTTTTTGCACTTGCTCTTCCCCCAGAGGCAGTGGATCTTTGCCTGGGTCCTGGAGGCAGGAAGATTTGCTGTCCCTCCACCAGTGCTTAATGGCTTTTACTTATACAAGAGAAAGATCTGAGGAAGTGGGTAGTGTTTTACATCTGTCACCCAATACCATTCTATCAACCAATACCTGCATGCCTCTGTCACTGAGGGATCTCTTCTTGCCAGGCTCCTGCCCTAGGGGTTCTCATTAGTACCCAGTGGAGGCTTGTGAGAAGGAGTCCCTCAGTGAATGAATGTTAACTGTTGTCCTGTCAGAGTTCCATGTATTCCAAGCTTATATTTTTATCCACACTTAGCCTTTAAAGAATACTTTAAAATTTTAGCTGATTCCTGTTGGGAGACAATTCTTCCAAGGTCTCCCATTTCTGAGTGATTTATGAATAGAAGCACTGACTGTCTTTGTCTTGGACTACCTTTTCAGCCTGGGAAAACAGAGCTAGGTTTGATTACTGTCCACTATCATAAAGATGTCTCCCTCCAGAGGAAAGGGCAGGCACACTTAATACCCATTACAAAATACATAGGTTCCCTGGCTCATGGTTCCTCCCCTGAAATGCGACCCACTGCCTACATAGGTGTCAACTGGCCCTCTTCTTCTAATCCTCCACTGTAGGATTAGGGATCAGGGAACTAGCACTCTGATAAATGCTATTACAGTGAGTAATAAAGTCTTTTTCCTCTGATTCAGGAAACTGTGACACACTAACATAACTTGAAGGTAGGCTAAAATCTTAGACTCTTCCAAGTTCTTGATAATTTCTTCTTACTGGCTTTAGTATTCTACTCTCTGCCAAAGGGGAAACCATTCATATATCATGTCTTCCCTTGAAAGGTCTTGTTTAGTTCCTTTGGTTGCCTTCTCTGATGGATATTAAGAAAAAATATTATTTTTTTTCTTGATGTTAGGATGGGGGGTAACATTCTCCTGCAACTTTCTATATCTTAAGGGGAAGCACAGCTCCCAAGGCATATCTATTTGATTACTTTCTATTACCAAAGATAGACACTTACTGATTTGTAAACTCCATTGCTCCACTTATGCATATGTTTAATTAGTTTTTTAAAGAAGGGTAAGCTTGGATGAAGACCTCTAAGAATTTTGAAAAACTGTCCATGGAATGTTTCATCCCAGAGCTGGAAGCAATGGACCAAGGATGTTTACTTTCTAGCACAGGTGAAGCAGGAGAGGGTGAAAGAATCTAATTCATGAGATTCTGCAGAATGTGCATATGAAGTGGCCAAGTCTTATAGAAGATCAGGGGGACATTTAGGAAAACTACAACCACTTGGGGTTAGAAAGAGTGCTTTTGAAGCTCTCAAAAATGAACAGGAGGATATGGCAGAAAGACCTGAAAAAATTACACAACGAACAGATAGAAGAACAACAAGTTTTATCATGGGAAAACCCTCTCTACATTCAATACTCTTTTTCTGGTAAACAGAATTTAGATTTTTGTGTGTGTGTGTGAGATTTACCTCTTCTGCATTGTGGAAGTCTGGTAAGGGCTCCCAAATAAAGTGCCCACTCCCCCTAAGCAAGTTTCCCAGGATTCCCCAAGTCACAAAAGATAGAGAAACAGTTGGAAGTGATTCATTACAAGCTGTTGGTTCTTCACACATAGATCCCAGAACAGCCTTGGTTCCTTTTTTTTTTTTTTTTTTTTAATGTGGCTTATTCTTCTAACTCCATGAATTACCCACTATTTCCATTTTGCTTGCAACCAAAGAAACCCAATTGATACAGGTTAAGTGATCCTATAGAGGGCATGACAGAGGTGAAAGGAAGTTTTTGAAGGTAGCCTGAAATCTAGACACTTTATTTAAAATTATTAAAAGAACATGTTATTAACTGTCAAAATTGCTGGCTATCATATAATAACTAATCAATTTCATGTTTCTGTGTGCTTATAGTTAATTAGCATTTTCTTTTTTTTTAATGTTTTTTTATTACATTATGTTAGTCACCATACATTACATCCCTGGTTTCTGATGTAAAGTTCCATGATTCATTAGTTGTGTATAACACCCAGAGCACCATGCAACACGTGCCCTCCTTACTACCCATCACCGGTCTATCCCATTCCCCCACCCCCTCCCCTCTGAAGCCCTCAGTTTGTTTCCCAGAGTCCACAGTCTCTCATGCTTCATTCCCCCGTCTGATTACCCCCCCTTTCTTAATCCCTTTCCTCCCCTACTGATCTTTCTAGTTCTTATGTTCCATAGATGACAGAAATCATATGATAATTGTCTTTCTCTGATTGACTTACTTCACTTAGCATTATCTCCTCCGGGGCTGCCCATGTTGCAGCAAATGTTGAGAACTCATTCTTTCTGATAGCTGAGTAATATTCCATTGTATATATGGACCACAACTTCTTAATCCAGTCATCTGTTGCAGGGCATCTCGGCTCCTTCCACGATTTAGCTATTGTGGACATTGCTGCTATGAACATTGGGGTGCATATGGCCCTTCTCTTCACTACGTCTGTATCTTTGGGGTAAATACCCAGTAGTGCAATGGCTGGGTTATAGGGTAGCTCAATTTTTCACTTTTTTTTTTTTAAAGATTTTATTTATTTATTTCAAACAGAGATAGAGACAGCCAGCGAAGAGAGGGAACACAAGCAGGGGAGTGAGAGAGGAAGAAGCAGGCTCACAGCGGAGGAGCCTGATGTGGGGCTCAAACCCAGAATGCCGGGATCACGCCCTGAGCCGAAGGCAGACGCTTAACCGCTGTGCCACCCAGGCGCCCCCCAATTTTTCACTTTTTAAGGGACCTCCACACTGTTTTCCAAAGCGACTGTACCAACTTGTATTCCCACTAACAATGTAGGAGGGATCCCCTTTCTCCACATCCTCTCCAGCAATTGTTGTTTCTTGCCTTGTCAATTTTTGCCATTCTAACTGGCATAAGGTGGTATCAGTGTGGTTTTGAATTGAATTTCCCTGACGGCTAATGATTTTGAACATTTTTTCATGTGTCTGTTAGCCATTTGTATGTCATCATTGGAAAAGTGTTCATATCCTCTGCCCATTTTATGATTTGTTTATTTGTTTCTCATGTATTGAGTTTGAGAAGTTCTTTGTAGATCTTGGGTACCGGTCTTTTATCTGTAGTATCATTTGCAAATATATTCTCCCATTCCGTGGGCTGCCACTTAGTTTTTTTGACTGTTTCCTTGGCTGTGCAGAAGCTTTTTATCTTGATGAAGTCCCATAAGTTCATTTTATCTTTTGTTTCTCTTGCCTTTGGAGTTGTGTCATGAAAAAGGTTGCTTTGGCCGATGTCGTAGAGGTTGCTGCCTATGCTCTCCTCTAAGATTTTGATGGATTCCTGTCTCACATCGAGGTCTTTCATCCATTTGGAGTTTATCTTTGTGCATGGTGTGAGAGAGTGGTCAAGTTTCATTCTTTTGCATGTAGCTGTCCAATTTTCCCAGCACCATTTATTGAAGAGACTGTCTTTTTTCCACCGGATGTTTTTTCCTGCTTTATCAAAGATTAGTTGCCCAAAGAGCCGAGGGTCCATTTCTGGGTTGTCTATTCTGTTCCACTGGTCTATGTGTCTGTTTTTGTGCCAATACCATGCTGTCTTTGTGATCACAGCTTTGTAGTACAGCTCGAAATCCAGCATTGTGATGCCCCAGCTTTGTTTTTCCTTTTCAACAGTTCCTTGGCGATTTGGGGCCTTTTCTGGTTCCATACAAATTTAAGGACTATTTGTTCCAGTTCTTTGAAAAATGTCATTGGTATTTTGATCGGGATAGCATTGAAAGTGTAGATTGCTCTGAGTAGCATGGACATTTTAGCTATATTAATTCTTCCAATCCATGAGCATGGAATATTTTTCCATCTTTTTGTGTCTTCTTCAATGTCTTTCAAGAGTGATTTATAGTTTCTAGAATATAGGTCCTTTACGTCTCTGGTTAAGTTAATTCCAAGGTAACGTATGGTTTTTGGTGCTATTGTAAATGAGATGGATTCCCTAATTTCTCTTTCTTCAGTCTCATTATTCGTGTATAGAAATGCAACTGATTTCTGAGCATTGATTTTGTATCCCGCCACATTACTGAATTGCTCTATAACTTCTAATAGTTTGGCAGTGGATTCTTTTGGGTTTTCCATATAGAGTATCATGTCATCTGCAAAGAGAGACAGTTTGACTTCTTCTTTACCGATTTGGATACCTTTGATCCCTTTTTGTTGTCTGATTGCTGTTGCAAGGACTTCTAGTACTATGTTGAATAATAGTGGCGAGAGTGGGCATCCTCGTCGTGTTCCTGATCTTAAGGGAAAGGCTTCCAGCTTTTCCCCATTGAGAATGATATTTGCTGTAGGCTTTTCATAGATGGTTTTTATGAGATTGAGGAATGTGCCCTCTATCCCTACACTCTGAAGGGTTTTAATCAGGAAAGGATGCTGTATTTTGTCAAATGCTTTTTCTGCATCTATTGAGAGAATCATATGATTTCTGAATTTTTCTTTCTGGATAAAATCTATGACATCATAATTGATTTGTGAATGTTGAACCACCCTTGCATCCCAGGGATGAATCTCACTTGGTCATGATGGATAATCCTTTTAATGTACTGTTGGATTCTATTAGCCAGGATCTTGTTGAGGATTTTGGCGTCCATATTCATTAGGGAAATCGGTCTGTAATTCTCCTTTTTGATGGGGTCTTTGCCTGGTTTGGGGGTCAAGGTAATATTGGCCTCATAGAATGAGTTTGGTAGCTTTCCTTCTGTTTCTATTTTTTGAAATAGCTTTAGGAGAATAGGTATTATTTCTTCTTTGAGTGTTTGGTAGGATTTCCCAGGAACACCGTACAGGCCTGGAGTTTTGTTTTTTGGAAGACTGTTTATCACTGACTCAATCTCTTCATAATTAATTGGCCTGTTTAAAAAATCAATTTCTTCCTGTTTCAGTCTTGGTAGTTTATGGGTTTCCAGAAAGGCCTCCATCTCTTTCAGATTGCTTAATTTATTGGCATATAGCTGATAAAAGCATCTAATAATAGTTTCAATTTCGTTGGTATTGGTTTTGACCTCTCCTTTTTCATTCATAATTTTATTAATTTGGGTCCTTTCTCTATTCTTTTGGATAAGTCTTGCCAATGGTCTGTCAATTTTATTGATTCTCTCAAAGAACCAGCTTCTAGTTCTGTTGATCTGCTCTACTGTGCTCCTGGTTTCTAATTCATCCATTTCTGCTCTAATCTTGGTCAACTGCTTCCTTGTGCGTGGATTAGGTCTGTCCCTCTGTTGCTGTTCCAGCTTCTTGAGGTGAGAATATAAAAACTGCATTTTAGATTTTTCTATTCTTTTGAGTGAGGCTTGGATGGCTATGTATTTCCCCCTTAGGACTGCCTTTGCAGTATCCCATAGGTTTTGGACTGTTGTGTTTTCATTCTCGTTGGTCTCCATAAATTGTTTAAATTGGTTGATTTCCTGGTTTATCGAATCATTCCTGAGCAGGAAGTTTCTCAGTCTCCAAGTGTTTGAGTTTCTTCCAAATTTTTCCTTGTGGTTGAGTTCCAATTTGAAAGCGTTGTGGTCTGAGAATATGCAGGGAATAATTTCAGTCTTTTGGTATCAGTCGAGACCTGTTTTGTGACCCAGAACATGGTCTATTCTTGAGAATGTTCCATGGGCATTAGAATGAGTATTCTTTGGTTCTGGGGTGTAGTGTTCTATATATATCTATGAGGTCCAACTCATCGAGTATGGCATTCAAAGCCCTTGTTCTTTGTCAATTTTCTGCTTAGGTGCTCTATTGCTGATAGTGGAGTGTTGAGGTTCCCTACTATTAATGTATTTTTATCTATATGTCTCTTTATTGTGGTTAAGAGTTGACTTGTGTATCTTGCTGCTCCCCTATTGGGGGCATATATATTTATAATTGTCATATCCACTTGTTGGATACATCCTTTAATAATATAGTGCCCTTCTGTGTCTCTAACTATAGTCTTTAGTTTAAAATCCAATCTGTCTGATATGAGAATTGCTACCCCAGCTTTCTACCAAGACTGAAACAGGAAGAAATCGATTTTTTAAACAGGCCAATTAATTATGAAGAGATTGAAACATTGATAAACAACCTTCCAAAAAACAAAACTCCAGGATCGGACAGGTTTTCCTGGGGAATTCTACCAAACATTCAGAGATGAAATAATACTTATTCTCCTAAAGCTATTTCAAAAAATAGAAACAGAAGGAAAGCTTTTTGTGGTTATGAAATTGGTCAATAACTGGCGATTCTGGAAGGTCTTTATTTCTCCATCAATTCTGAATGACAGCCTTGCTGGATAAAGGATCCTTGGCTGCATGTTTTTCTCTGAAGGAGCTTTAAAAATGCCCCCCCCCAACCCTTTCTCTCATTCCAGGTCTGTGTAGACAGGTCTGACCTAATTCTGATACCTTTGCCTTGGTACGTGAGAAATTTCTTTGCCCTGGCCGCTTTCAATACTGTATCCTTGGATCTAATATTTGCGAATTGCACTATGACGTGATGTGGCGTAGGTTTGTCATGGTTGAGTAATTAGCATTTTCTAATGGTTAAGTTAGTAATGTTTTATTACTACAAGCTATATTTACAGTTCATTCTCTTATCTCCCATGTTAGAAGTCAAAACAAATGAGAATGAACTGAAATAATGTGCATTTCATGCTAGACAAAAAATATTGAGAGGGTGTGAACAGTAGAAAATGATGTTAGAATGAAAGACAAGCTATTTTTGTTTTAGATACCAAGTATGAACTCAGTTGTACTAGGCAAACTGTATGTGCAGAAAATTTCAAGAACAAGATACCCAAAGTAGGTATTAAAAAGGGGAAATACAGTGCATGCTCCAAGTAGGATGTTCTCAACAAATGTCTCAAAAAAATGCATGGAGTGAAAATGAGACAAACTGTTACAAACAGATCAACCTGACAAAGTGCTTTTGGAATGAAAAATTAATTTTTTGGCCGATCTTTTCCTCTTATTGTATAGATGAGGCCCATCCATGGCTTTTCGTCTCATTAGATAGATGAGGGAGACCTACTGATTTGTCCAAAGCTTACAAAGGTAGATTTCACACATAGTTCTCCTATTAACGTATTTTTATCTATTTTTTCGTGAAGAGCAGAATGTCTAAGTCCTCTTCAATTTAGCAATATAACTTGTAGAATTAAGAGGTTTTAAGATTATCTTACGTACTTTTATATATTTTTAAAAATTTTTTTAAAGATTTTGTTTGAGAGACAGAGAGAGAGAACAAACAGGGGAAGCAGCAGTTGGAGAAGCAGGATCCCCAATGAGCAGGGAGCCTGACGCAGGGCTCAATCCCAGGACCACGGGATCATGACCTGAGCCGAAGGCAGATGCCTAACCGACTGAGCCACCCAGGCACCCTGATAGATAGATAGATAGATAGATAGATAGATAGATAGATAGATAGATAGATTAGATAGATAGATGATAGATACAGACATATATATCTTTCTCATATACCTTCATATATATACATACACATACACACATATATACACACACATTTATATATCTATACACACATATATACACACACAAATTATATAGTTATATATATATAATTATATAATTAAATTTATAATTTATATTAAATATAATCAAATGATATAGATTATCATATATACATATGTATAATATATGTAATACATATAATAATCAGGAAAGACCACCTAATAATTATCTCTAATATTCAAGATTTTTTCAGACACAACTGAGTGGAACAGAAACATTCTACCACAGGTTAATTTAACACAGGGTTACTCAACCTTGGCACTACTGACATTTGGGCAGGATAGTTCTTTGTCATGAGGGACTGTCCAATGCATGGTAGGGTGTTTAGCAGCATTCCTGGACTCTACCCACTAGATGCCAATAACAACCCTAGTCATGACAAGCAAAAATGTCTCTTGACATTGCCAAATGTCCCCTAGGGGGCAAAATTGCCCCCTTGTTTAAAAACACTGGTTTTAACATCATGTCTACAACAAAACAAATACAATTTCCATCTGTGTGATACCACTGAAGAACTGACTGTGATTAAACTAGAATTGCATTTTTATTCTAATTCATGGCTAGAACTAAGTTAAGTATACCAGTTTTTGTCTATAGGTGAGCAATCCATTAGAGCAATCACTAGCCACATGTGGCCACTCTAAAGTGAAATGTACAGTAAGGGTAAAATACACACTGGATTTTAAAGACTTGACAGGAAAAAAGAATGTAAAATATCTCATAATTTTTATGTTAACTGAGCTATTTTGGGTATCCTTATTAATACTGGGAGAAAAATTAATTTTACCTGTTCATTTTCACTTGTTTTTAAATGTGCTACTAGAAAATTCTAAGTTACATGTATATGGTTCACATTATATTTCCATTGGACAAAACTGGTCTAGAAACTTGAAATGATATAGTATTATTTTTTAATAAATTCTTCAGTCTATCAAATAAACTACAAAGACTTCAAAAAGCTCTCCACAGCCCTATGAAACTAGCTCATAACTCTTTAGAGCATCATAACTCCTTATTATCATGCCTAAAAGATTTTTCTCCTTCTTTAAACCAATTACTTCTATTCCAATGCTTTATTCTCAGTGTTTCAATAGGTTCTTTTCTGCTTGCTGATTTATCTTCATGTTTTTTATCATTTTCCTGCGCATCCATTTCTTTTGTACACTCAGACTCTCTCCTTGTGGGTTGCTGAGATCCTGCAGCATCCATCATACTTAGAAAATCATAAGCAGGAAGAGGAGGTTTCCATTCCCCTGCAGGTAAAATTGCTGCAAGGAAGATACAACTGAAGGTTAATAATGAACATCATATAAATACTCTAGAAAATATTTTATTTTGAAAAATATATTTGTAAAGGTAAAGGCTTTATCAGTTTTACTTATCTAAATGAAACTAGATTTTTTTTGTTGTCCTTGTCTAAGAAACCTGATACATTTGTCATTATCAGCCATTTTCGCTTTTTTATATATTTGCAAGCTATTCTAAATAAAGGTTAGTATTTTTTAAAACTTTTTTAAAAAAGATTTTATTTGAGAGAGAGCGAGTGAGCACAAGTGGGGTGAGGGGCAAAGGGAGAAGTAGACTCTCTGCTGAGCAGGGAGCCCAAGGTGGGGCTCAATCCTGGGACTCTGGGATCATGACCTGAGCCAAAGGCAGATGCCTAACCGACTGAACCACCCAGGCACCCCTAAACATTAGTATTTTTTCTGTTTTTTTTTTAATTTTTAAATAATTTTTTATTATATTAGTCACCATACAGTATATCCTTAGTTTTTGATGTAATGTTCCATGATTCATTAGTTGCGTATAACACCCAGTGCACCATGCAATATGTGCCCTCCTTACTACCCATCACCAGTCTATCCCATTCCCCCACCCCCCGCCCCTCTGAAGCCCTCAGTTTGTTTCCCAGAGTCCATAGTCTCTCATGGTTCATTCCCCCTTCTCTTTACCCCCCTTCATTCTTCCCTTCCCTCTCCTACCAATCTTCCTGCTATTTCTTATATTCCATAAATGAGTGAAACCATATAATTGTCTTTCTCTGCTTGACTTATTTCACTTAGCATAATCTCCTCCAGTCCTGTCCATGTTGCTGCAGATGTTGGGTAATCGTTCTTTCTGATGACTAATATTCCATTGTATATATGGACCACATCTTCTTAATCCAGTCATCTGTTGAAGGGCATCTTGGCTCCTTCCACGATTTAGCTATTGTGGACAATGCTGCTATGAACATTGGGGTGCATATGGCCCTTCTCTTCACTACGTCTGTATCTTTGGGGTAAATACCCAGTAGTGCAATGGCTGGGTTATAGGGTAGCTCAATTTTTACCTTTTAAGGGACCTCCACATTGTTTTCCAAAGTGGCTGTACCAACTTGCATTCCCACCAACAGTGTAAGAGGGATCCCCTTTCTCCTAAACATTAGTATTAATAGAGGGAAAAAAAGGTCCAAAATCTCCCAACTAGTTAACACTTGGTGAGGTTTTAAAAAATAGCAAAATGGTAATGAGATTACATACTGATACAAGTTAAAATGAAAACAAAACAAAACAAAACAAAAAAAACAACTCCTGCTTTCCACCCTACCCAACTTTATCCCAAAGAACTGGACCTTTTTAAATTCCAGTATAGTTAACATAGTGTTTATTAGTTGCAAGTGTACAATATAGTGATTCATCAATTCTATACATTACTCAGTGCTCATCAGGATAAGTGTATGTTTAATCCCCTTCACTTATTTCGCCCATTCCCCCACCCACCTCCCCTCTGGTAACCATCAGTTTGTTCATAGTTAAGAGTCTGATTTTTGGTTTGTCTCTTTTTTTCTTGGTTCATTTCGTTTCTTAAATTCCACATATAAGTGAAATCATATGAGTATTTGTCTTTCTCTGACTTATTTCACTTAGCATTATACTCTCTAGATCCATCCATAGATCTAGATGCAACATGGATGCAACGTGGATTTGCTCATGTTGCAAATGACAAAGATTTCATTCTTTTTTATGACTAATATTCCTGTGTGTATGTGTGTGTGTGTACACAGATCTTCTTTATTCACTTATCAAGGGACAGTCTGCTCCCATAATTTGGCAATTGTAAATAATGCTGCAATAAGATAGGAGTGCATATATCTTTTTGAATTAGATACTGTTTTCATATTCCTTGGGTAAATACTCAGTAGTGGTATTACTGGATCATATGGTAATTCTGTTTTTAATTTTTTAAGGACCCTCCATGCTGTTTTCCAAAAGGGCTGCACCAGCTTTCAGTACCATCAACAGCGCACAAGCGGTCCTCATTCTCTGCATGCTTTTCAACACTTGCTATTTCTTGTATTTTTTATTTTAGCCAATCTGACAGGTGTGAGGTGATATCTCATTGTGGTTTTGATTTGCATTTCCCTGATGATGAGTGACACTGAGCATCTTTTCACATGTCTTGTTGACCGCTGGATGCCTTCTTTGGAGAAATGTCTATTCATGTCTTCTGCCCCAAATTGGATTACTTATTTTGGAGGTGTTAAATTGTATAAGTTCTTCATATATTTTTTATAATAACCCTTTGATATGTCATTTGCAAATATCTTATCCCATTCAGTAGGTTGTCTTTTCGTTTTGTTGATTGTTTCTTTTACCATGCAGAAGTCCTTTATTTTGCTGGGCTCCAATAGTTTAATTTTGCTTTTGTTTCACTTGCCTCAGGAAACATTAGAAAAATGCTGCTACGGCCAATGCCAAAGAAATTACTGTCTGTACTCTTTTCTAAGATTTTCATGGTTCAGGTCTCTTATTTAAGTCCTTAATCCATTTTAAGGTGTGAGAAAGTGGTATAGTTTCATTCGTTTGCATGTGGCTGTCCAGGTTTCCCCAGCACCATTTATTGAAGAGACTACCTTTTTCCCATTGCATATTCTCACCTCCTTTGTCAAAGATTAATTGACTATATAATCATGGGTTTATTTCTGGGCTCTCTATTCTGCTCCATTGATCTATGTGTCTATTTTTGTGCCAGTACCATACTGTTGTGATTACCACAGCTTTGTAGTATATCTTGAAACAACCAAGAATTGTTCTTGTTTTTCTTGCACAAGATTGCTTTGGCTATTCAAGGTCTTTTCTGGTTCCATACAAATTTTACAATTGCTTGTTCTACTTCTATGAAAAATTCTGTTGGTACTGTGATAGGGATTGCATTAAAATCTGTAGATTGCTTTGGATAGTATGGACATTTTAACAATACTAATTCTTTCAACCCATGAGCATGGCATATCTTTCCATTTGTTTATATTGGCTTTGTTTCATCAATGTTTTATAGTTTTCACAGTACAGGTCTTTCACCTCCTTGGTTAAGTTTATTCCTAGATACTTTATTATTTTGGGTGCAATTTTAATGAGACTGTTTTCTTAATTTCTCTTTCAGCTATTTCATTGTTAGTGTATAGAAATGCAACAGATATTTGTTTATTGACTTTGTATCCTGCGACCTTATGGAATTCATTATCAATTCTAGTAGTTTTTTGGTGGAGTCTTTGGGGTTTTCTGTATATAGTATCAGGTCATCTACAAATAGTAACAGTTTTACTTCTTCCTTATCAATTTCGATGCCTTTTATTTCTTTTTGTTGTCTGACTGCTATGGCTAGGACTTCCAACACTATGTTGAATAGAAGTGGTAAGAGTGGACATTCTTGTCTTGTTCCTGACCTTAGAGGAAAAGCTCTTTTTCACCATTGAGTATGATGTTAGCTGTGGGGTTTTCATATGTGGCCTTTATTATGTTGAAGTATGTTCCCCTCTAAGCTTACTTTGTTGTTTTTATCATCAATGGATGTTGTATTTTGTCAAATGTTTTTCCTGCATCTATTTAAATGATCATATGGTTTTTTAGCCTCTTTCTTGTTGATATGATGTATCACACTGATGATTTATGAATACTGAACCACCCTTGCATCCCAGGAATAAATCCCACTTGATAATGGTGAATGACTTTTTTAATGTATTGTTAGACTCAGTTTGCTAATATTTTGTTGGGGATTTTTGCATCTATGTTCATCAGAGAGATTGGCCCGTGATTCTTTTTTTTCTTTATAAGCTCTTTATCAGGCTTCATAGAATGAATTTGAAAGCTTTTCTTCTTTTCCTTTTTTTTTTTTTTTAATAGTTTGAGAACAAGGTATTAAGTCTTCCTTGAATGTTTGGTAGAATTCACCTGTGTAGCCATTTGGACTTTTGTTTGTTGGGAGTCTTTTGATTACTGATTCAATTTCATTGCTGGCTCAAATTTTCTATTTCTTTCCGATTCAGTTTTGGGAGGTTACATGTTTCTAGGAATTTAACCATTTCTTCTATGTTGTCCAATTTGTTGGAATAGAATTTTTCATAATATTCTCTTATAATCCTTTTTATTTCTGTGTTGTCAGTTGTTATTTCTCCTCTATCACTTCTGATTTTGAGTCCTCTTTTTTTTTTCATGATCTGGCTGAAGGTCTGTCAATTTTCTTGATCTTTTCCAAGAACCAGCTCCTAGTTTCACTGATCTATTGTTTTTTTAGTTTCTATTTCCTTTATATCTGCTCTGATCTTTATTATTTCCTTCCTTCCACTGGTTTTGGGTTTTGTTTATTCTTTTTCTACCTCCTTTGGGTGTAAGGTTAGGTTGAGATTTTTCTTGCTTCTTGAGGTAGGTCTGTATTGCTATAATCTTCCCTTTTAGAACAACTTTTGCTGCACCCCAAAGATTTTGCACCATTATGTTTTCATTTTCCTCATCTCTATTTTGTTATTTCCTCTTTGATTTCTTGGTTGGCCCATTCATTGTTTAGTAGATTGTTACTTAACCTCCATGTAGTTGTATTCTTTCCATATTTTTTCTTGTAACTGATTTCTAATTTTATAGAGTTGTGGTCAGAAGAAATGCATGGTATGACTTCAATCTTTTTTTAATTTGTTGAGACTTGTTTGGGGGCCTAATATGTGATCTATTCTGGAGAATGTTCCAGGTGCACTTGAAAAGAATGTGAATTCTGCTGTTTTAGGACAGAATGTTCTGAACAGATGTATCTGTTAGTTCCATCTGGGCCAATGTGTTATTCAAAGCCACTTTCCTTGTTGATTTTTCTATTTGTATGATCCATCTATTGATGTAACTGGGGTGTTAAAGTCCTCTGCTATTATTACATTACTATCAGTTACTTACTTTATGTTTGTTACTAGATGCTATTATGTATTTGGGTGCTCCCATGTTGGTGTATAAATATTTATAATTGTTCTATCTCTTTGGTTAAAAGCCTATTTTGTCTAATATACATATATTGCTACCCTGGCTTGCTTTTCACTTCCATTTGCATGATAAATGCTTTTCTATCGGTTCACTTTCAAATTGCATGTGTCTTTAGGTTTGAAATGAGTCTCTTATAGGCAGCATACAGACGGTCTTGTTTTTTTAATCCATTTCCTCACCCTATGTCTTTTGAATGTAGTATTTAGTCAATTTACATTCAAAGTAATTATTGATAGATATGTATTTATTGCCATTTGGTTAACTTGTTTTATGGTTGTTTTTGTAGTTCCTTTCTGTTCTTCTCCATGGTTTACTGGCTTTCTTTAATGATATATTGGATTCCTTTTGCTTTATTTTTTCCATATCTATTACTGATTTTTGACCTGTTGTTACCATTAGGTTTATATATAGCATCTTATGCATATAGCAGTCTATATTTAAAGTTGATGGTCACTTAAGTTTGAACCCATTCTTTACACTCCTCTTTCCCCACATTTTAGGTATATGGCGTCATACTTTACATCCTTTTATTTTGTGAATCCCTTGACTGATTTTTACAGATATACTTAATTTTACTGCTTTTGTGCTTCCTACTCTTCTTACTCCTGTTTATGGTCTTTCCTTTCCATTTCAAAGAGTCCCCTTCAATATTCCTTGCAGGGCTGTTTTAGTGGTCATGAATTCTTTTAACTTTAGTCTGGGAAACTCTCTCTCCTTTTTTTCTAAATGATAGCCTCGCCAGATATTCTTGGCTGCAGATTTTTTCCTTTCAACACTTTGAATATATCATGTAGCCCTTGTAGCCTGCAAAATTCCTGCTGAAAAATCTGCTGATAGCCTTACAGGACTTCCCTTGTAGTAACTGGTTTTTGTTTTTTTAATCTTGCTGCTTTGAAAATTCTCTCCTTATCACTACTTTTTGCCATTTTCATTACTATGTGTCTTAGTGTGGACCTCCTTGGGTTGATTTTGTTGGGGGCTCTTGTGCCCCCTGGATCTGGATTTGTTTCCTTCCCCAGATAAAGAATATTTCAGCTATTACTTCTTCAAATAAATTTTCTCCGCTTTTTCTCTCCCTTCTCTTCTGGGGTCCCTATAATGCAAACGTTATTATACTTGATGATGTCACTCAGTTCCCTAAGTCTATTTTCATTTTTTATTATTTTTTTTCTCTCTCCTGTTTAGCTTAATTGCTTTCCATTACTCTGTCCTTCAGGTTGCCAATCCATTCTTCTGTTTCCTCTAGTCTACTATTTACTCCATCTAGTATGTTTTTAATTTCAGTTATTGAGTTCTTCATCTCTGACTGGTTCTTTGTTTTATATCTCTTTGTTAAAGGTCTTACTGAGATCCTCCACTCAAGTCCAGCAAGTGCCTTTATGACCATTACTTTAAATTCTCTGTCAGGCATACGACATTTCCATTTTGTTTAGCTCTCTTGCTGTGATTTTGTCCTGTTTTTTCATTTCGGACATATTCTTCAGACTCCTCATTTTGTTGAACTCTTTTTCAATGTATTAGTAACGTCAGTTATGTCTCCTGCTCTTGAAAATAGTGGCTTTATGAAAAAGAGGTCTTGTGGTGGCCTGTACTCCAATGTCCCTTGTTCACCAGAACCTGGCACTTCACGGATGTCTCCTATGTGTATTACGTGCCACCTACTACTGTGGTTGAGCCACTTTTGTCTCAGTGCAGTCATCTGCAATGGCTCTTTGCGTGTGGTGGACAGGGATTAGTCCCTGTGTTGTTAGTGGGACAGTCTGGGGCCATGGTGAACTTGAGTCAGACCAGGTGTTTGCCAGAGATACAATAGCATGGGTCACTTTGCCTGTGTTGTCCCCTGAGAAGCTTCTGTCGTGGGTGGGGACTGTAGTCAGGTCGGATGTCTGCCCTATATCCCACTGCTGGGGCTGAAGTTAGACTGTTGTGTGGCTGTCTTTCCCTCTCTCTAGGACAGGAGTTACTTTGGAGTAGTGCTGGCCCCTGTTGGGACTACTTGCACACAGCCATGCTTGTGACACCACTTTGGATAGGCTCCAGCCAAGGTGTATTGGAGGGGCATGTCCACAGGAGAACGCAGGGGAGGTTGGCAAGTTAGGCGGAGAGTGTTGGCACTGAGCTGGGTCCCCCGGGTGTCCATGCATCTGCACTGGGGGGAAGGGGAAAGAAACGGTGCCTGCCAGCTCCTTTGTTCCTAGAGCAGTCTCCTAAAGATCCCTGCCACAGCAGCACACACTTTGAGATTAGTAAACAAACCTCCTGATAGACCCCAGGCGTTTTTCAAACTGTGCTTCTATGCTGTATCTCTGTTGGGCTGTTTGTTGTGCTATCTCTTTAAGGGTGGGGGCTCTGCCCTCCAGGTTTTCCAAGAGCCAAGCCTGTTGATTTTTTAAAGTTCCATGATTTAAGCCCCAGTGATTTTAAGAACTCATGAAATTAGGCCCCTCTGGTTTTCAAAGTCAAATGTTGTGTGGATTCATCTTCCTCATTCAGGTTCCCCATGCCTTTCATACTTGGTGTGAGGGTCTGTTTCTCTCTCCTCTGTGTGCCTGCAGGGTCTCGCCCTTCCGAGGACAGTCCCAAAAGTTATTTAGTTGGGAGTTAAGTTGTCTCCACCCTTCATCCCTCCTTGATGCAGCCCCTTCTCTACATTTAGCTGTGGAGAGTCTGTTCTGTCAGTCTTCAGGTTGTTCTCGGGTTTCCACACTGATGTGGGTGTATCTAGCTGTATCCATGGGATGAGGTGAGCTTTGGCTCTTCTTACTCTGTCGTCTTCCCCCAGGAGCTCCCCTGGAACTATTTCTTATGAACCATTACAGAAAAAGTTTTTGGAACATACACATTTATTTAGACAAGTGTTTCTTTACATTTCAAAGCTTTTTGTCTTTTTCATAAATTTGAGTATAGTTGACGCACAGTGTTCTACTACTTTCAGCTGTGTAACATAGTGATTCAATAAGTTTATATGTTATGCTATGCTCACAAGTGTAGCTACCATCTGTCACCATACAATTCTATTACAATATCACCAACTATATTCCCTGTGCTGTACCTTTCATCCCAATGACTTATTCATCCATAGCCGGAAGCCTCCATCTCCCACTCCCCTTCACCTGTTTTGCCCATTCCCCCACCCCCGCCCCCTCCAGCAACCTTCAGTTTATTCTCTGTAGTTATAGGTCTGATTCTTTTTTTATTTTTTAGATCCCACATATAAGTGGAATCATATGGCATTTGTCTTTTTCAGTCTGACTTATTTCACTTAGGATAATACCTCCTAGGTCCATCAATGTTGGTAAGGATGTAGAGAAAAAGGAACCCTTGTGGACTGTTGGTGGGAAGGTAAACTGGTACAGCCAATGTGGAAAACAGTATGGAGGTTCACAGTAGTGAATCTGAACATTATTTTAAAACACTTGTCATTAGAAGAGGAAAACTGATTTAATCTGATAACATATATGAGTAAATTAGCCAACTCTTCTCTATTTATAGACAGACTTTACAAAACCATTTTAGAATTCTGGTGCCCGTTTAAAATGCTATTTTGAAAAATAAGGAAATGTGCAAAGTAAACCTTTAAAAAATAAATTCCAGTGAAAGAATCTCTACACAATTACATGAAAGAAACAATAATAAATGTTGATAAAATACAAACCTGATCATCTCTCATAAATCAAATAAATACCTTTAAAAGCTTAGGAAATTCATATAAATTCTGATTTCCAGAGGCAGATTAAAAGCTCCAACAAAAAATCTGCATAAATACGTATGTAGTTTATTTATACTTGACATATAACTTCCTCATGTAGACTCAATTCTATGAAACGCTAGTACACAGTACATCAGGAGGGTATTAAATTTAGGCTACACGTATAGTTGATGTTTAAAATTACTATTGCTGGGTTAGCAGATTCAAAAGTGACCAACAGATAAAATATTTACTTGAATATAAGGAAAAGGTAAGAGTAAGAATAACTGTAAGTTTGCAAGATGCAGATAAAATATCTTTATTAAAGACATTAAAGTATGTTTTCAAAAAATTTATTTGACAGAGACAGTGAGAGAGAAAGATAGTACATGAGCGGTGGGGAGGGGCAGAGGGAGAGGGAGAAGCAGACTCCACTCTGAGCAGTGACCCTGAGATCATGACCTGGGCTGAAAGCAGATGCTTAACCAACTAAGCCACCCAGGCGCCAGGACATTAAAGTATCTTTAAGGAAAATCCAACTTAAAGCATAATAAATATTTAGCATATTTATTTTTTAAGGTAAACACTGCAGCCTAATGGTCTGACATGATGGCAAAATGCCTGGAAGTAGGCCTCTCAATTCTGCTAATTATTTGCTAAGAAAACTATACAAAGGTCCTGGATGCTTTCAATTGCAAATAAAACTGTACTCTCATCATGTATGAATAATAAATGCTTTATTAGCAAATTAGTAATGATAATAGCTAACATTTTTTGAACACTTACTTTGTACCAGGCATTATTCTTTTAATCTTTACAATCCCATGCAGTAAGCATAATTTTTATCCCAATTTTATAAATGAGAAAATCAAGACCGAGAACAGTCCAAGAACTTGAAGGTTAAATGGAATCTCGAGTAAGAATGGCCAGTGGTCACAATCTCACATAAATGAAGATGTGCAGCAAGCATGGTAAAGCAGACACACATGGCACCGTGCTACAGATCCAGGCTTTTCGGGGAGTAGCTACAACACCCCGGCCTCCAATCTGTCTCTCAAAGTGTGGTGAGAGCAGGTCCTGTTGGCACAGAAGACAGGACCCAATACACAGAAGTACTGCTCAGTTTGCTGCAAGAATAATTTAAGAATAGGAACACTGATACAGAGAAATAATGGAAACCCCTCAAAGAGTGAGTTAGCCAAGGCATTAACAAAATTACAATGGAATATACAGTAGTCTTTCAGGAAACTAAAAAAATATATATATATTTCTGGTTCTTTCCTCTTGGTAATGATTTGAGTTGAGGAATCAAAGCCCTACAGATGCTCCTTGTAGAGAAGATCTCTATAAGACTAACGATAATACTTTAGATTTCCCACCTTACAAAGTGCTTTTACATACATAATTTTACCTGATTTTTTAAAAAAAGTATGTGAGGGATACCTGGGTGGCTCAGTCGGTTAAGCATCTGCCTTCAGCTCAGGTCATGATCCCAGGGCCCTGGGATGGAGCCCCGTATCGGGCTCCCTGCTCAGCGGGGATCCTGCTTTTCCCTCTCCCTCTGCCCTTCCCCTTGCTTGTGCTCGTTCTCTCTCTCTCTAACTAAATTTTAAACATTTTTTAAAAGAAATTAAGTATGTGACTAGAGTAGGAACTACTAATCTCACTTTAAGTTGCAGAGGAGAAAACAAAGAAAGACTTGCCTAGAGCCACACCATTAATAATCAAGGGGGTTGGATTATGAGCTCAGGTTTCCATACCTTTGAACATCACCACCTTTATTATTTTTTTAATTGAAGTACTGTTCACACACAATGTTAGTTTCAGGTATACAACAGAATGATTTGACATTGATATACATTATCAAATGATCACCGTATGTCTAGTTACTATCTGCCACCACACAAACATGGAATATTAACTATATTCCCTAAGATGTACTTTTCATCCCCATGACTTATAACTGAAGTTTGTACCACTTAATCCCCTTCACCTATTTTTTCCATCCCTCCCATACTCCCCTCCTCTCTGAAAACCACTGGTTCCTATTTCTGTTTCTGTTTTGTTCATTTTTTTTTTAGATTCCATGTATAAGTAATATCATACAGTATTTGTGTTCCTCTTATTTCACTTAGCATAATACTCTCTACGTCCATCTATGCTGTCACGAATGGCAAGATTTCATTCTTTCTATGACTAATATCCCATTGTTTAGTATAAATATCACACCTTCTTTTTCCATTCATTTATCAATGGGTACTTGTGTTGCGTCCACACCTTTGCTCTTATAAATAATGTTGCAGTAAACATAGGGGTGCATATATCTTTTCAAAGTAGTGTTTTCAACTTCTTTGTGTAAATACTTAGAAGTGGAATTACTAAGTCACATGGTATTTCTATTTTTAATCTCTTGGGGAACCTCCATACTGTTTTCCACAGTAGCTGTACCAATTTACATTTCCACCAACAGTCCACAAGGGTTCTCTTTTCTCCACATCCTTGCCAACACTTAGCATTTCTTGTCTTTTTTATATTAGCCATTCTGACTAGTATGAGGTGATATCTCATTCTGGTTTTGATTTGCATTTCCCTGATGATGAGTGATGTTGAACATCTTTTCATGTGTCTGTTGGCCATCTGTATGTCTTCTTTGGAAAAATGTCTATTTAGATACTCTGCCCATTTTTAAACTGGATTGTTTTCTTGGTGTTGAGGTATATGCGTTCTTTATACATTTTAGATATTAGCCCCTTATTGGATATATCATTTACAAATATCTTCTCCCATTCAGTAGGTCGTCTTTTCATTTTTTTGATGGTTTCTTTTGCTGTGCAAAAGCTTTTTAGGTTGATACAGTCCCAGTTGTGTTTTTGCTTTTGCTTCCCTTGCCTCAGGACCATCCAGAAAAATATTATAAGGCTGATATCCAAGAGTTTACTGCCTATGTTTACATTTAAGAGTTTCAGGGTTTCTTACATTTAGGTCTTTAATCCATTTTTAATTTATTTTTTGTATGGTGTAAGAAAGTGATCCAGTTTCATTCTTTTGCACGTAGTTGTCCAGTTTTCTTTCCCAACACCATTTATTGAAGAAACTGTCTTTTTCCCATTGTATATTCTGGCCTCATTTGCTATAGATTAATGTTATAAGTGTGGGCTTATTTCTGGGCTCTCGCTTCAGTTCCATTGATCCACGTGTCTATTTTTGTACCAGTACCACTCTGTTTTGATTAATATAGCTTTGTAATATTGTTTGAAAACTAGGAGTATAATACCACCAGCTTTGTTCTTCTTTCTCAAGATTGCTTTGGCAGTCTTTTGTGGTTTCATACAAATTTTAGGATTATTTGTTCTAGTTCTGAGTCCTCTTTGAGTCCTCTTTTTCCTGATCGACTCTGGATAAAGGTCTATCAATTTTGTTTATCTCTTTAAAGAACCAAATCTTAGTGTCATTATCTTTTCTATTTTTTTTTTTTTTTAGTCTCTAATCATTTATTTCCATTCTAACCTTTATTATTTCCTTCCTTCTATAACTTTGGGCTTTGCTCTTTTTTGCTCTTTTAGGTATAAGGTTAGATTGTTTGAGATTTTTCTTGTTTCTTGAAGGACTATATTGCTATAGACTACCCTCTTAGAAATGTTTTTGCTGCCTCCCAAAGATTTTGAACTGATCCGTTTCCATCTGCTGGTATTTTTTTATTTCCTCTTTGATATCTTTGTTGACCCGTTGGTTAAGAACATGCTGTTTAACCTCTATGTGTTTGTGGGGGTTTTCCTCCAGGTTTTTTTTTTCCTTCTAGTTAATTTCTAGTTCCATACCATTGTGGTGGGGGAAAAATGCATCATATGATTTCAGACTTCTTGAATTTATTGAGACTTGTTTTGTGGCCTAACCTATGATCTATCCTAAAGAATGTTCCATGTGTACTTGCAAAGAATGTGTATTCTGCTTTATTTGGATGAAATCTTCTATATACATCTATACATCTATATACACCCAGACCATCCAATCTAATATGTCATTCAAAGCTACTGTTTTTCCTATTGATTTTCAGTCTGGGTGTACTCTATCCATTGACATAACTGGAGTGTTAATGTCCCTACCAGTATTGTATTACTGTCAATTTCTCCTTTCATGTCTGTTAATATTTGCTTTATATAATTAGGTGCTTCTATCTTGGATGCCTAGATATTTATAACTGTTATATCTTCTTGTAGGATTAATCCGTTTATTATTGTTACACCCTTCACTGTCTCTTCTTACAGTCTTTGTTTTAATGTTTATATTGCCTTATATAAGTATTATTACCCCAGCTTTCTTTTTGTTTCCATTTGCGTGAAATATCTTTTCTCATCCTTTCACTTTCAGTCTGTATGTATCTTTAAGTCTGAAGTGAGTCTCCTGTAGGAAGAACATAGATGGGTCTTGTTTTATCATCTATTTAGTCACTCTGTCTTTTCATTGGAGTATTTAGCCTACTTACACTTAAATTATTGAGGGGTGCCTGGCTGACTCAGTCAGTAGAGCATGTGACTCTTGATCTTGGGGTTGTGAGTTTGAGCCCTATGTTGGGTGTGGAAATTACTTAAAATCTTTAGGGACGTGTGGGTGGCTCAGTCGGTTAAGAGTCTGCCTTCGGCTCAGGTCAATGATCCTAGGGTCCTGGAATCAAGTCCCACTCCAGGCTCCTTGCTCAGCGGGGAGCCTGCTTCTCCCTCTGCTTCCTTCTCCCTCTGCCTGTTGCTCTCCCTGCTTGTGCTCTAACCAATAAATAAAATCTTTAAAATAAATAAATATTTAAAAATAATAGAGTAATTATGGAGAAGTGTGTACTTATTGCCATTTTATTAATGGTTTTCTGGCTGTTTTGTAGTTCTCTGTTCCTTCTCTTGTCCTCTTCCCTTGATGAATTGATGACTTTCTTTAGTGCTATGTTTGGATTCCTTTCTCTTTATTTTTTGAGTATCTATTATAGATTTTTGGTTTGTGGTTACTATGAGGTTCACATAAAACACACTATGTATATAGCAGTCCATTTTAAGTTGATGGTCACTTAAGTTGAAAACATTCTAAAAGCACTACATTTTTACTATTTCCCCCACACCCCAGTTTTATGTCTTTGGTGTCATATTTTACATCTTTTAATTTTGTGTATCCATTAATAATTTTAGAGATGGTTGATTTTATTACTTTTGTCTTTTAATCTTCGTACTAGTTATAAGTGACTACTATCTTTATGTTTGCTTTTAACAGTGAGATTTTCTCTTTCATAATTTCCTTCTCATTATGGCTTTTTCTTTTCCACTTAAATAATTCCCTTTAACATTTCTTGTAAGGCTGGCTTAACTGGTGATGAGCTCCTTTAACTTTCACTTGTCTGGGGAATGCTCTGTCCTTCAATTGTCACACCATAGCTACAAAATGACAACACCTCATTCAAGTCTATAAAATAGCAATGCAAATAGAGAAGTGAACACAGAGTGACTGAAGAGTTCAAAACCTACAACTGAAAGGACCCCTATACCATGTGACCAGAATGAGTCAGAGATGACTGGTAACAACACAGATCCAGATTACGACTTAAACAATATAATTAATTTTTCACATTTCTTATGAAAATATTAAAATTAAGACTTAATAATGCCATCTAACAGCACCCAGAATAGCCAGAATCATCTTGGAAATTAAGAACAAAGTTGGAGGATCAAATTTCCCAATTTAAAACTGACTCTAAAGCTGTAGCATTCAAGACAGTGTGGTACTGGCATAAGGACAGATACAAAAACACATACAGGAATGTTCATAGCAGCACTATTCATACTAGCCAAAAAGTGGAGACAACCCAAATGTCCAACTGGTAGATTAAACAAATGTGGTATATCCATACAATGAAATACTATTCATCCATAAAAAGGAATGAACTATTGATTCATGTTATAACATCAATGGTCCTTGAAAACTTATACTAAGTGAAAAAGCCAGATCCAAAGGCCACATATTATATGATTCCATTTATACAAATTGTCCAGAATAGGCAAATCCACAGAGACATAAAGTACATTGCCAGGGAGTGGAGGGAAGGAGAAGAGAAAGTGACTGCTAATGGGTAGGGGGTTTCTTTTTGGGGTGATGAAATGTTCTGGAATTCAGTAGTGGTAACGGTTGCATGACCTTGTGAATATACTAAAACTACTGAATTGTACACTTTAAAAGGATGAATTTTATGGTATGTGAATTAAATTTCAATATAAAAATATCATCCATAGGCAAGTTAAACATAGTTAAAACTGCCTAACTTAACAGAAAAGCAGACCACCTGGGAAGAACAGGTGTGCTGCAATGATTGACACTTAAATTAGGTATCTGATTACATATACACAAATATACATAATGGTAGATTCACAGTATACAAGCTGGCTGAGAGGCGATATGACACTGAATTGGAGTTTGTACACAAGAACTGTGTGTATACGTATACATACAGATTTATATACACACACCCCTCATTTCAGGACTCTGTCGTGGACAATGTCAAAATATAATACAGTTCATCTGGTATCCAATAGCAGAATCCTCGGGTAGTGTCTTAGGAGATTTCTCATTACATCAAATTTCACATCATCTCCTCAATATACTAATGATCTAGTTTAACACAACTTATTTAAATTATAGCAACAGGCCTGTTACCACAACTGTACATAAATTAACATAAACATCTGTACCACAGATATAAATTCATGTATGTGTTAGAAAAGTAGAGATTATGACATATCATAAGCCAGCATCATAAACTGACCAAGATCTATTTTCTCATGGTCCAAAATTCTAGCTCTAGAGTAAAAGAGATGCAGGTTGGAATCCAAGCTTCCTTATTTACTGGTTAATTATTTGACTTTGAACTAGTTACCTAACTCTCCTACAGGTAACAATACTTCCTATGACTCTTAGGAGAATTAAATGAGTTAACACCTGTGAATCACTTAGCATTGTGCTAGACACCTATTCAGCATTCAATAAATGTTATTACTATCATTATATTTAATAAAATATAATGGTACGTATTTTCTGGGGGTAATAAATACCACAAAGAAGATTGTTCCATGACAATGCTATAACATATTAATATTTAAGATACTTACAAACATTACAATTCAACTCATTCTAGCATATATTAGCTATAATTCAAGTTTAAAAATCTATGAAAATACATAACTGTGTGTATTAAAACAGAAAACTTACTGATATGACTCTCAAGTCCTGCTTCCAGTTTCTTCAGCCACAGTAAAAGGTTTTGTTCAGTGATAGCCTGATCTGAAGGAAATGCAAATACTTGGCCACCTGAATGCAGACTGACCACAACTAGAAGAGGAAGGGGAGGCAGGGTGTTAAAATATGCCTGCAAGATTCCTCTTCCCACAGGAGTATTCTTTCTGCAAAAGGGAGCAATTGAACACATTAGTATTTCTTTAGTAAAATTATGAAAACAACAGGTTGTAGAACATTAAACTTTAAATATAGTATATCATTAAGTTTATTTTATAAAAAGACATCCTAAAAACCAAGAGGTCTATAACTATGGTATTAGTAATCAGATTCTATTTTTTAATAGTTTATTATATTTTAATTTTTTTATAATAATTTTTTATTATATTATGTTAGTCACCATACAGTACATCCCTAGTTTTTGATGTAAAGTTCCATGATAGTAATCAGATTCTTAATGAATTTCTTTTAACATGGGCACTGTGTTTCTCTTAGGAGGGGAAAAAAAAAAAAAAAAAGGCAGCCAGTGACTATTTTCATGAAAACCAGTCATAGTTCAAAGATTTGTCATTTTGGGTTTGATATAATCAATAGGTTACTCTCAAAATTGAGCCAAGTATCTGATCACATGTCAACTTAAAAATTAAATGGTTACAAACTATAAAATAATAAGACATTTATAATAAATACTTCTCCAAATAAAGTTGTTTTTCCTCAGGAACAAAGAGAAGGGGTTAATTTCAAATTAAAAAAAAATTTTTAAAGTTATGGTCATACACGGAAACCATAACTTTTAAGATTCTTAGGTTTCCTAAAACAGCACGTTCCACATTATGGAAAATACTGTTTTACTCTGAGATACCTACAAAGATAAGTACACTGGGAAAATTTCTTAAGCAGTAGGTTGTACTGTTGGTGAACTCTTCACAGAAAAAAAATGTACACTGACTGCCTCATTCTTGTAATTTTTCAAATGAATTAAAAATGTCTTTTCGTTTGAATTTAAACAATGGATAGTGTGTATTTATGTGAACTGTGTTCACAGACATTAAATCAAGCCATACATCTAGAAAACATAACAGAAAATATTGTTGGGGAATGCACTGAAAATCATCTGTAACATTTTAGGCTGCATTTTTAAAAAATAAAGGTACAGAAAAAGGAACTGAAGAAAAATGCAAAAATGTCACAATGTTTATTTTTCTGTATTTGCCTCAATGGACATCAATTACTTTTAAAATCAGAAAAATTACTACTTCTTAAAATTTGTATGACACCAAAAGGAAAGATAAATAAAAATAAATAAATGGACTACATCAAATTAAAAAGCTTCTGCATAGCAAAGGAAACCATCAACTAAATGAAAAGGCAACCTTTGGAATGAGAGAAAATATCTGCAAATCATCTATCTGATAAGGGGTTTATATCCAAAATAACTAAAGAACTCACATAACAGCAAAAAACACAAACAATCCAATCCAAAAAAATGGGCAGAGGAACTGAATAGACATTTTTCCAAAGAAGACATACAGATGGCCAACAGACATATGAAAAGATGCTCAACATCACTAATTAGAGAAATTAGGGAATGCAAACCAAAACCACAATGGGATACTACCTCAACCCTGTGAAAATGGCTAGTATCAAAAAGACAAAAGATAACAAGTGTTGGCTGTAAAGAATGTAAAGGATGTAAAGAAAAGGGAACCCTTGTACACTGCTGGTGAGAATGTAAATTGATACAGCACTACGGAAAACAGCAGTGGTTCCTCAAAAAACTGAAATAGAACTACCATCTGATCCAGCAATCCTACTTCTGGGTATTTATCCAAAAGAGATGAAAACAAGACAGTGAAGAGATACACGCCCACGTTTATTGCAGCATTATTTGCAACAGCCAAGATACAGAAACAACCTAAGTGTCTGTCAATAGAGGAATGGATAAAGAAGATGTGGTACATATACAATGGAATATTACTCAGTCACGAGAAAGAAGAAAATCCTGCTATTTGCCATAACAGGGACGGACTCTGAGGGCATTATGCCAAGTGAAATAAACCAGACAGATACGTGGTATCACGTACGTGAAAAATAAAAAAAAAAGTCAAATTCACAGAAACAGAGTAGAAAAATGGTTGCTGGGGACTCAGGGTTGGGGGAAATAGGAAGAGGTTGGGAAAAGGAAACAAACTTTCAGCTGTAAGATGAATAAATAAGGTCTGATAAATAATGTATAACATGGTGACTATATATTTTTTTTTAAAGATTTTATTTATTTATTTGACAGAGATAGAGACAGCCAGCGAGAGAGGGAACACAAGCAGGAGGAGTGGGAGAGGAAGAAGCAGGCTCATAGTGGAGGAGCCTGATGTGGGGCTCGATCCCATAACGCCAGGATCACGCCCTGAGCCGAAGGCAGACGCTTAACCGCTGTGCCACCCAGGCGCCCCTAACATGGTGACTATAGTTGTAAACACTGTATAATTGAAATTTGATAACAGAGTAGAACGTAAATGTTCTTACTCCATCCCCAATTTATTTATTTATTTACTTACGTACATACATATAATGTGAGGGAATGAATATGTTAATTAGATGGAGGAATCCTTCTACAATGTATGCATGTATTAAATCACAATGTACACTTTAAATATCTTGCAATTTTGTCAATTATACCTATATACGTCTGAAAAAAAAATACCATTCAGCAATAATTTATTGTAAAACAGAATTCAATCTAAAACAAGGTCATCTTAGACCATATGAGGAAGTTTAGTTACTAAAATATAACTTGTACACTGGTCCCATAATATTAATTCCAAAGATACAGAGTTTCATTTCCTAATGAAAATGTAATCATTATAGTTTATTACCTTTTACATGTTAAAAAATAAAAATACACTTACAGATTTAACCAGCAAGGGGTAAGTGAATCCAAGTGTTTCTCTTTTACCAGCGTCAATACTGCTTTTTTACACTGAGGATTTATGCTGCCATCACTGAATAAAATAAGTAATGGTTTTTGAAGTCTTAAATAAATGGGAAGATTTTCCACAGTGATTTCTGGCTGTTAAAAAAAAAAAAAAACACAGAGAATGAAGAGACATAAAATAGAAAATAATGTTCAAATCACTCATGCAATTTTAGCTTGTAAAATGTAATTCAAATATATTTTAAGTGGAGATTTTGCTATACTGACTAATAACTATGAATATCAAGAGCTTTTTATTTAAGCTCACTTTATCTTAATGAGTTATTTCCAAAATAAAGCTAATTTGAAGATCAGCGAGTTACCTGTTCTACAAGGATGTAACACTTCTAATAATTTCTTATGCTAAAATCTGGGCCAGGTTAGCCAACATACATATGGCAAACAAAACTCTTATTGTATCTAACATAAAATTTTGGTGAAAAAAATACTGAGTTTTAAAGATATAATCCTTCAACATCTATGATTACTTAAAATAAAAATCTTATTTTGTTTCAATACAATGGATTTTAGCATAATTAATATAATCAAAACCATGTTTAAACAAATAAAAATATCAGTCTCATTTCTTTTCAGTTTAAGCTCAAATACCAAACTCTGGTGTGTACTTTTCCTTATTTAGTTCTCAAAGCTACTTTTCTCTGCCAATTCTCATTTTTCTTTTAATTCTTTCTCTTTCACACTCAAAATCCTCTCTCAACACCTTCCTCTTTTATGACTTAAATCTTAGATCCCCTTTTGTCCAAATTTCCTTATGTTGTCTTCTCATATTATCATCTTTAATCTTCCACACAAGTTATATCCCCTTCCTAAAATTGACAGATCTCATCAGGCCAGCAGATCTCCTCACTCTGAACAGATCTGAAACACTAGGGGAGATGGAGCCACCACTACAAAGTTCAAAATGTTATGCTGGCTACTGAATCAGAAAGAAGTAAGATACTTTCCCTGCCCTCAAAGAGCTCCTACTCTAAAGGAGGAGACAGATAGACAAACTGCTGTGATCCAAGAAAATTTAATGTAGGACAATAAAATTAAGCTAAAAAAACAAAGTAAAGGAGCTCATGGATGATTTTAGGAAGTGGTATCTGATCTGGCCTTGGGCAAGAAATAAGATCTTGACAGAAGAAGGTATGTGCTAGAGCCGGGACTCCAGATATAGGGAGCATCATGGGGACAGCCAGAGAGGTGTGAAGGCATTCATGCCGTCTGGGAACAGTGGGAGTGAAGTCTGCCAGACTTAGGCATGCAAGAGGCAAATGCTGTAAGACCGGATGGGAACATGCCTTCAGAGGTATTCTAGCTCCCAGGAAGACTGAGATCTTGCATCAAATGAGTGACATGGTTATGCCTGTTTTAGAAAGATGACTGACTAGAATACGAATCTGTGAAAGGACAGACCGGTGACAGGCATTTCAGGGAAGAAAGACCAAGAGTTCTGTGAGTTGAGGAGGAAAGATCAGAAACTCCGATCTAGGAATCATCGGTATAATGATGGTAGAAGTTATGGGTATGGATAAAATTTCCCAGAGAAAGAACAGCAAAAGAAGAAAATGACTGAGGGGTCAAGATGGAATTCGAGACTGGCCAGAGGGTTGAAGGAAGTATCTGGAGAGAGGACTGAATTGCAAAGGCCAGAGGAACAGAGAATTTTTAAAAGAAAAAGCATTGTCAATAGTTTTGGTTGCTACTTACAGAAAAGGTCATCAAACATGGTAACTGGAAGGTATCCTTTGGCTGTCAGTATACAAGAGGCTGTAACTTATCCATAATAAAAGCATAATTAAAGGAACTTATTAACGTATCGAAGCAAAGTGCTATCAAACTATGTTTAAATGTGACAGCCTTGGATAGATCATTGCTTATGTAATTATCGTGTATTTCAGATTTGGGCATTATTTCCCTAGCCGAATTTATCATCAGGTTATTAAAATAAAAATTGGATGCCATATAAAAAATGTTTACTGTCTGGCCACCCATTTCTCCTTCCTATCCAGATGAAGAAACCAAAGTCTTTCTAGCACCTTAGTGCAGGCCAGGGGATGAGCTTGCGGCTGGCTGGCTGGCTGCTATATACTCTAGACTTCAATCACCAACACAGAGTATTTATGGAAAGGTCATAAACTAAACGCAAAACAATTTTTATTATAGCTGTTTGGTTTTTAGTCAAACACTGTAAACCAAAACACTGTTAACTAGAAACACTGCCACAATGCTAAACTTATAAACAGATTCTGATAGTTAAGTTTGCCCCAAGTGTCTCAGCCTTAAAGAATATAATCTTAAAAAATAGATACCAATTTTTTACCCATCAGTCAGGTGAAGATGAAAATTTCAGAGTAAAACGTTCTAATCTCCTCCCATGCAAAACAGGAACAAGTATCAGCAGCCTTAAACAAGTGCATGCCCTTTGGACTAGCAATTCAAATTGCTAAATTCTGTGATTTTACCATGAGTATGTAATCATGAAAACACCCAAAGATTATGCACAAGGCTGGTCCCTGAGTAAAACAAAACTATACTAAAGACAACTTAAATATTCACCAACAGGAAATTAAATGAATTGTGGGGTTTTTAGTGCAACAGAATATTATATAAATATTTTTAAAAAGTATATATATCTTCATTTCTTGATGGAAATATCCCTTAATACAAAAAGACAATCACATAGATATACATGGAATTTCTTTTTTTTTGAGTTTAGGGAAAATATTTCCCCCAAACATCAAAGAGGTTACAGTTGATTCCAATTTTCTTCTCTTAATAGTTCCCTGAATTATCTGGGAAAAGGAAGGCAAAGGCTTATAATAATTCCAAAAATATTACACTATGTATATGGCTAAGGAAATATTCATTTAATAACATGTCATTAAATACAAAAACATTACCTTAATAATTTGGAAAGCTACATCCTGAAAATATTAATGATTTGATTAATTATAGCCTGTAACTTTAATGGGAAGAAGGGAGGGAACAGAACCAAGGTCACAAAAAGATTTAATAAAGACTACAGCCATTAATCTGAGCCTAAAATGTAATGTTATTTAGATCATCATGGCAAGAAACATAACAGGAGGATATTCATTCAGTATTTATAACTGTTAATAATGCTTCTTATGCCACTTAAGAAATGCAGAAAAGCATAAATTTACAATATTCTAGCTATGTTTAATATAAATACAAAACAACTGAAATTGAGAAATGCAGGTTACAACTGTTATGCCCTTGAATTCACTATTTTCAAAGGAAGCAGTGGAAAAGGCTTTTCATAAGAAACTATTTTTTTTTCCAAAACTGTGTAACATCCGTTGAATGCTCACCAGGGGCCAAATACGACACAGAACACCATACACATGTCTCAGTCCTCACAATTAAGTCTCTGCAGCAGGTGCTATGACCACCTGCATTTTACACATGTGGAAAGTGAGGCACAGTGAAGTTAAGAAAGAGCCAGTACGGAATCAAGCAAGGATCTGAAGCTGGGTAGTCTGACTCTCCAGAACCCAGGTGCTTTATATATACATACCACATTTCAGCCTAGATTAAGTACGTCCTTCAACTGGCCATCAGCTACACTAGTCTCAGCAGTAAAAATAATCCAAAGACATGTAAACTTTTAGCAGTGGACTAGGGAAGCTGTACACGTAATGAGTGAGCAGTAAAACAGAGCAACCCAATGAATCTTCAGCACAAAACATCACGCCCTGTGCCAACAAAAGCTGGAAAATGGTGGATTAAAACAGACTATTTTTAACTGGTCTAGATTTTCTTATTTTTAAATAACATCCTTATTATAAAATATACTCACAAATGTTTCCAGTAATGCATTTGTTATTATTTGAACTATGTCTTGTGCATGGGAGTTAGCTAATGGAATGCTCTCTATTTTGCCTTCTTTGTGTCTGGCCAGCAGCAGGGCTGGAAGGGTTGCAGCATATTTATTTGACCTACGGAGAAATGTAGTATTAAGATTTCCAATAAAATATAGCAAGTCATCAAAAACATAAACAATTAGTCTGAGAGGTCAGAGTGGGAAGTAGCAAATGGGGAAGCCCTACTACTAAAGAAAAAAATGAACTCAATTTCCCGGCAAACTTATCTTCTGTGTGAGGCTATGTGAGGAAGTTCAGGAGCCTTGACAACCTAGATTAAAAGAAAGCAACAGACAATAATCTAGCCAAAATTTTTTTTCCCCTCTAGACAACTTACCCATCAAGAAAATGTCTAAATAGGATGAGGAACATAGTGGATGGTTCTCAACCCTTTTGTACTGCTCACCATACTGCTGAGCAAGGAGACAAGCATCTACTAGAAACCTACAATTTTCCAGGCACTCTTTCAGGTACCTTTAGTTTTTATTTAACCGTCAGAATGGCCTTATAATCACCTGCCTTTGACAGGTGAGGAAATGGGACTCAGAGAGTGATAAATGGCAGAGATAGGATTCAAACCGAGTGCCCCAGGTAGGGTCTATGCTCTCTCCCCTGTAACCGAGCCCCAATGTGCTACTTCTTACCACTAGTTTTGCTATTAAAAAAAAAAAAAAACGGGGCTCCTGGGTGGCACAGCGGTTAGGCGTCTGCCTTCGGCTCAGGGCATGATCCCGGCGTTATGGGATCGAGCCCCACATCAGGCTCCTCCGCTATGAGCCTGCTTCTTCCTCTCCCACTCCCCCTGCTTGTGTTCCCTCTCTCGCTGGCTGTCTCTATCCTGTAGAATAAATAAATAAAATCTTAAATAAAAAAAAAAGGAAAATCACTAAATTAAATAGGAAAAAGGCTTGGTATGAAATGACCAATGAGGTAGTCACATTTATATCATGTAAAATCAATTGATGCTAACACAAAGCATAGACGTTATAATACTATAAGCATTAGTAGAGGATCCAGTCTTCAAATTACCTGGAAGACTCTCTTAGTTGATCAGTTGTTTACAAATAAAACATGCTCTGAATACTACTGGCCTACCTCTTTGGACCACAGCTAAATGCACAATGACAGCAGAGTAGAAGATAGTGGGTGACTGTCCATGTGGCAGGTGACTAGATCTCATATTTTCTAAAGATCTGAAGTTCAGTATTTACTTTTCAAAGGTCACTGATTTCATGCATAGAAATGGAGCTTAATCATCAAGAGCATATGTCACCAGTGTTCAGGATGAAAGATCTAAGCTCAGAAATCACCATTAGGAATATTACAGTCAGAAGGTAAGCAAGACAAATTATTGGGGCTTATCAACTCCACTTGCACCTGAAGATAAGCCATTAATGCAGAATGTGATGTACATGTATTACTATATGTATTGTGTATATATATTAATAATCCCCAAATTTTCAGTTCAGTCCTTCACTCTGGAATAACTGAAATATCTGGTAGTTCACAAGAGTCCCACATTCTACAAATAAAGCAACTTATGTGGCTAAAACAGCACTGATAAGTATATGTTTGCAATAACTTAAAATTAGGTAGAACTGTCAGGTATAGTTATATCACCTAAAACTCTGGTAGAAATATGAAAAAATTCTGATTTTTATATATACCTTGGTGGCAAATCAAAAGCCCAGACACTCAAGATATAAAATTCCCCAAAAAACTTTGATAATTTCAAAGAACCAAACTGCAGGTAATAGAACCCAAAGAGGAAAATTTTTATAGGAAGATGAAATAGTATGAATCCAAGGTTGCCCCTATGGGGACTCTAGCCTAAAGTAAAAATATTTAAATTCTAAATAGCCAGGTGGTATTTCCCAGATCTTCTTTGAAGAAAATTAAAAATTTAGTTATATTACTACCTATTTTCCTTCATCAACTGTGTAAAGACAAACAATATACTATTTAGCAAACTTCCCCCTCTCTAAAATTAGAAAACCAACAAACTTACAGTATCAAAACATCTTCTTCAGAATAAATTCCAGTGATAACACATCCTTTTAGGTAGTTTCCTGCTTCAGTGAAATCTTCTTTTGCTATAATACAAAGACAAGACAAAAATCTGAAACCTTTAAAATTATGTGTGCTATTCAACTGACGGACAGATTTATAAATGGTTGTAATTTGTTATTCATTATAAAGATAAATATTTACAGGTGGGTCTTATATAACTTAGTGGTTCTAAAATAAATAAATTCTTTTTATGACATTTGATTATGACAGAAATGTAAATTGATATAATGTAATTAGGGTTCCCTAAACAAATGTACTCTAAATGTGATTTATCAGATTTATAGCATGCTAATCATACAGAGTTACTGAATAAATATTTGTTGCTTTTTAATTTACTTCTAAGGTAAAGTAAGTGGAGACAGCTATCCTATACATAGCCTGGAAAGAGAAGCTGTATGTGAAATGAGGCACACATTATCATCACAAAATCTAGAAATGCCGATATGCACAGAAAAAAAATGGAAGGCTAGAAATTCTAGTCCTTTAACAGTATCTGTGTTAGGATTCTGCAATTATGAGGTATTTGTGTCTTTTCATATTTCCTGTATTTTCTGTAATGTGTTTTTGTTACCTTTGAACTTTGATTAATTTGTGTATCAGTCTTTCCTCATTTGTTAAGATACAGATATTAAAAAATTATTTCTGTAGCTTTCTGAATACACTTTTATAAATAATAGTATATTCTGGATCATGTTAATGACTATTTTATAACCAAGAAGCAAGTCTGAATTAAATAGTCATAGACTAATGAGGAAAGAACAGAGGTAAACTTATGTAAATGATGTATTCTTGCCAAATGATAACTCAGCTCACTCCATGGAAGGTTCACGGCAGTTCAACAGAAAACTGATGATGGAAGAACTGAATCATAAAGCACCTAGTAGTCTGGACGTGCTGAACCCAAAAGATCTGTACCTAAGCAATCAGTACTGTATTCATGGTGTGAGTATCTGCACTGTTACCACCTGGCAACCACAAGGTTATGTTCTTTAAAAAGGATGCATACTTTCCACAAGACTAAGAAACACTGCAGGAAGCCAATTTACTAAAATGGCACAGTCAGCCAGTAGGCAGCACTGAGAGCTCATTTATAACCATGAATTTAATGAGAAACTATTACCCCTTGAAAATATTTTCTTCAGTCTGTGTTACACCAAAGCAGAAAAGATTCATAAGAAAAGTAAACAATTAAAGGGATGCTTGGTGGCTCAGTCGGTTAAACATCCAACTCTTGATTTCAGCTCAGGTTACGATTTTGGAGTTGTGAGATCGAGCCCTGCATCAGGCTCAGTGCTGGGCGTGGAGGGAGCTTAGGATTCTCTCTCTCCCTCTGCCCAACCCCCCCCAAAAAAAAGAAAAAAAAAGAGAAAAAAACAAAACAATTAGAAAGGACTGAGTGCCTATACTTTCATTTCTAAGAGAAAACAGAACTAAAGTCTGGTCAGTAATTGATGATCATTGTCTAAGGCAATGACATACTGGAATCTGTTTCAGCTTTTCTTTTTTGATAAAATAACAGTGGAAAATTACACTATTTCCATACAATTTCCTCATACAGAAGCCTCTCTACTCATGAATATGTTTCTTTTTTTAAAAATATTTTATTTATTAGAGAGAGAGATGCACAAGTGGGGGAGAGGGGCAGAGGGAAAGGGAGAAGCAGGCTCCCTGCTGAGAGGGAGCCCAATGTGGGGCTTGATCCCAGGACCTTAAGATCATGACCTGAACCAAAGGCAGACACTTTTTTTTTAATGTTTTTTTATTATATTATGTTAGTCACCATACAGTACATCCCCGGTTTCCGATGTAAAGTTCGATGATTCATTAGTTGCGTATAACACCCAGTCAAAGGCAGACACTTAACCAACTGAGCCATCCAGGCACCCCAGGAATATATTTCTTAAAAGGCTCTTCATAAATCCACTTGTTCATGTATCTTGTTACTTCTGCAATGGAAGCATTTAAAACTGTAGACATCAATCAATCAATAAAACTGTAGACCTCAGGTACATATCCATTTCCACTAAACCAGACTATTGATTTTCCTCTGAACATTTAAAACCAGACATACTCTCCTCGTTGGTTAAAACTACATGTATGTCAGAATATATTGCAACCCAAAGTATAAGAAAATAATTATTCTAAAGAAAAAGGTTCTTAAATCACAATAAGTATATTTGGGATGTAATATTAATGGTGACCTCCAATATTTAGTTGTGTAAATAGAAACATGTTTTAATTGGATAAAATAAATACATTAATTTAGCAATACTGCTTTTTTCCCCACTATCATGTTACTGAATCATTATATTTATACACATGCATATATGGACATACCGCACATACATCTATTTTTTAGCTCTACCAACAAAAGCTGAGAAGCAAGAACAACACTCCAATAACAAAAGCACTCCTAATCCCTAGACTTTGGTTTCTAAATTCAATGTCCCACTAAAAGGAACCTAGACTCTTGGTTGAGAAACGGCTAATTCCAGGAATGGGACTGGGAATATTTTGTGCCAAAAGGACATACCCAAAGAATGATGGAGACATCAAAAGGACACAGGAGTCAGACTGAAGGGGCATGACAGCAACTAATTATAACCCATTGAATAAAATAAGGACTCAGGTGTCTATACTGAAAAATAAATGAGAAGGAAATGCTCTTATGGTAGTATGTGAACTATGTTAGTAACATATACAGAAGAAATAGGCAGTTAGAAATTTTCCACTTGGCAACCACCATAGTTATAGCTCTTTCAAGCAATGGATTCTAAAACTGGGGTACAACAGCATAATGAGAAACAGGACATTTACAGAGCTTTAAATTCTATCCCCACAAGATACTTTTTTTCCCTCTGTAATTAATAAGTATCTTTCAAGTAAAGAGACCGTGCAGATACAAGATTGGACAAAGGAGACATTTCAGGCCTCATGGAATCCACTAATGTGGATTTAATCTTTAAATCATTAGAATCTACATGAACAATAAATCAATACCTGATATAAAATAAGTGCTCAGTAAATGTTAGTAGTTAGCTCTTATGAATAATATATGTACATAAAAATGTTAGTGAATTCATAATAGCCTTTTATTGTTACACATTTTCTCATTCAATAGATGTTGAAAGTAACTACCACATGAATATCTGCAAAAAACAAAAACAACAAAAAAGAAGAGAATCTACTATCTAACTGAAAAGTCTGAGAACAATCTAGTGAAATAACAAGCATCCTATCCAGATTATATCGTTCTGGCACACTAGAACAATCTCTATGTCATTTAACATTATGCTTTTGACTTATTTTTTATTTATTTTTTATTTTTTTTAATTTTTATTTATTTATTATTTTTTTAAAAGATTTTATTTATTTGTCTGAGAGACAGCCAGCCAGATAGGGAACACAAGCAGGGCGAGTGGGAGAGGAAGAAGCAGGCTTCCAGCGGAGGAGCCTGATGTGGGGCTCGATCCCATAACACTGGGATCACGCCCTAAGCCGAAGGCAGACGCTTAACCGCTGTGCCACCCAGGAGCCCCAGCTTTTGACTTATTTTTTAAAGACTTGTTCATTTGGGAGGGAGAGAGAGAGACAGCGAGAGAGCACGTTGAGTGGGGGGAGAGGCAGAAGGGGAGGAAGTGAGAGAGAAAGAATCTCAAGCAGACTCCCTGCTGAGCACAGAGCCCCATTTGGGGCTGATCTTACAACCCTGAGATCACGACCTTAGCCAAAATCAACAGTCAGACTTTTAACCAACTGAGCCATCCAGGTGCCCCTATACTTTTGACTTTCGTTGAGATAATTATGTGTAAATCTTATCATTTGTATAGAACTACCATAAAGTATACTGTTCCTATTCTCATATAAAAAAAAAAAAATAGGAAGAATCCCTTTCAGCATTTACAACCAGGGAAAAGTCTTCTCTGTGGATGATGGGCACCCTAACTTTTATATTGCCATTTATTATATAATGATAAGATGGCAAAAAATTCATCTTTCTGTTTCTGATTGCTGCTAGGTTGCTTGGGGTTAAGTTTTATGACCAACTACAGTGTTCTCTAGATATTCTACACAATTATCCCCTGCTCTGTTATAGCTTAACTCTAATTCTTGTTTTAATGGTTTTATCGTATTTGTGCT
This sequence comes from Ursus maritimus, assembly GCF_017311325.1. Classification (NCBI taxonomy): domain Eukaryota; kingdom Metazoa; phylum Chordata; class Mammalia; order Carnivora; family Ursidae; genus Ursus; species Ursus maritimus. The sequence continues at coordinate 40,044,822 of NW_024425008.1, forward strand.
TTTTATTATCTGAAGACCTTAATTCTTTTTGGAAGGAAGCCCAGAGTAAATAATAGACAACCTCAGGGCACCAAGCCCCCGAGGAAGATTGAAGACAAAGTCAACATTAGAAAGGCAAAGACAAAGGAGTAAAACAGACTCATTCACTTCGCAATTTTTCATAAAGAGAATATAAATGAAAAAGCTCCTCTAGGATTTTGCCTTCTAAGATGGGAAGCCACAGAACACACATTCACATTCTTATTATTTCTTTCTAGTAAGTTATTTTGGCTTTTATTTTAAAAGATTTTGAAGACAACATAGAGGGGAACAACTAGACAGAAATTTGTATAAAGCAAAATTTAATAACTAGTTAACAGTATCTGCTATCTACAAATATGATGCTACATATACGGATACTCTTCGCGGAAAAATATCCTTAAATGAAAGAAAAATAAGGGGGCAGGTTTGCTAGATAAATGCAGACAGCTAACGTGATGGAAAAAACACTAAAGGTTTTGTTAGTCAATTCAAGAAGCCATTCATATGCAAAGGCAAGAGACTAACACTCTAAGCAATAGTACTGGTTAGAAAAAAACAAAAACAAAGCCCTGTGTACCCTTCCTTTACAACTTACTGAAAGGCATTCCTATGAAGCTAGAAAAAAATAGAGTCTAAAAACAGAGAAGCTGTGATATTAAAAGAACACTATAATCTATGATGCTACATAAAACTAATAAAGTAGAATTAATTACTAGAAGCACTGTATCAAAGCTGAATGAAAAAACATTAATATGAAATGCACCAAAAATAAGATGAATTAATTGACGGGTGGAAGGATGGACAGACGCACAGGTATGTGTTAAATCAAGTACAAGCTAAATGCTAATAGAATCTAGATGGTAGGCATATGGATGTTCATTATAAAATCTTTCAACTTTGCTGTATGAAAATTTTCAAAATGTTCGAAAAATAAATGCAAAGAATTTTTGAAAGAGAAATACATAATGCAAAAATATTAAAGTTTGGAAATAACGATAATTTGAGTCTATAATATGAGACCATAGAGGCCCATATAGAAAAAAAGATGACAGAAGAAATTAAAAGCATCCTCATCTTCTATAGAAGAAGTCCAAATCATTAAAATGGTCTTTAATTTTATGGATTCCAGTATTTTTGTTTTTTTAAAGAACATCTTCTCTGGCTCTGGGGAAAATAAAACCAAAAGCAGCATTCTCCATGTAGACTAAACTAACTAAAGAAATACTACTGAAGCATAAAACAAGCAACAAATACAAATCAGTTTAGACAATATGTATAAAATAATTTAAGTTCACCTGGAAGAGCCAACAGGCAAAAAGATTTTTTAAAAATGTATAAAAGACAAGAGAGTTGACCCAATTATATATTCAACATGTATTATAAAACTAATAGATTAGAGGGGCACCTGGATGGCTCAGTTGGTTAAGCATCTGACTCTTGATTTCAGCTCAGGTCATGATCTCAGGGTCCTGAGATCAAACCCCACATCACGCTCTGCACTCAGTGAAGAGTCTACTTGTTTCTCTGCCTCTGCCCCCTCCTTGCTTGCACGCACATGCTCGCTCGCTCTCTCTCAAGTAAATAAATCTTAAAAAAAAAAAAAAAATAGATTAGGTATTGACAGGGAGATAAAAGTGAATAAAATAAAAAATATTTAAAAAGATTGTATACACACACACACACACACATACAGACATGAATTTAATATGGTGATGATGGAACAAAAAAAAAAAAGAGAACAAAAGGACATGACCTAAGTCGAGTCAGATGCTTAATCAACTGTGCCACCTAGAGGCCCCTAAAAGGAAGGAAATTCTGGCACAGGATACAACATGGATAAGCCAGTCAATAAACGACAAATACTATATGATTCCACTTATAGGAGGTTCTTAGAGTGGTCAAACTTATAAAGATACAAAGTAGAATTAAGGCTTCCAGGGGCTAGGGAAACAGGGAAATAAAGAGCTGTGTAATAGGTACAGTGTTTTGGTTTTGCAAAATGAAAAATGAAAAAGTTCTGGAGATTAGAAGCACAACAATGTAAATATAATTGACACTGGTGAACTATATGCTGAAATGGCTAAGATGGTAAATTTTGCTACTTTTATCATAATTTTAAAAGAGAAAAAATATTCAAAGCAAGAAGACAATATAAATTAGTGTAAGAAAATATTATAAATTAAAACAAGAAGAAAATATAGGTGAATATTAACTGATAAGGATGATAGAGATTTTCTTTTTTTTAATTTTTTTTATTTTAATGATTTTTTATTATATTATGTTAGTCACCATACAGTACATCCCCGGTTTCCGATGTAAGGCTCGATGATTCATTAGTTGTGTATAACACCCAGTGCACCATGCAATACGTGCCCTCGTTACTACCCATCACCGGTCTATCCCATTCCCCCACCCCCCTCCCCTCTGAAGTCCTCAGTTTGTTTCTCATAGTCCATAGTTGATAAGGATGATAGAGATTTTCTATAACTGAAATCAATGGAAGAAATCTCAAAATCAATAAATACGAAAACAAATTTTAAACTGCTAAATATAAAATTATTAAAGCTAAAAACCAAACTGGGGGAAAATAATTGAAACAAACTGACAAGAACTTAATATTCTTAATACATAAAAATCTCATAGTAATTCATTAGACAAACACTAAAACCCCATTTTTAAAATGAATAACACATATAATACACAGTTTATAGAAAACAAAGTTATCCTCCTATTGGGAATCTATACCCATTAAATAGTCTAAATTCCACACAAAGACGCATATATTCTTTAGAGCAAAAAGAAAAAAAGGGAAACAAGAGATTAAATAAATTATGGCAAACAGTTAAATAAATTATGGTATATGCATCTAAATATACAGCCATGATAATTTTGAAGAATATTAATCACATGGAAAAAAATGCACCCATGTAATATTAAATAAAAACAGCAAGATACTAACCTAGATACACAATATTATCCCAATAACACAAAAATATATATAAATATGTAATACACAGGTACAGAGAAAAAAGGAAGGAATTATATCAAATTTAACTAAATAATCAGATTTTTTTCCTTCAAATTTCTCTATTTTCAAAATTCTATAATTTGAGTTCTCTATACTTGAAAAAGATATTAATTCATTTTTTTAAAAAACTCGCAATCAAGTTTTTAACTATTACCTAAATACTTACCTGTTGTCATGTTTGGGCTAAATAGTCCTAGCACCGACACGCTAGAGTAGGAGATCAGATCTTTATATAATTCCCCACTTAAATATTCTTCTGCTTCTTGGACAGATGTTATGTTCACTGGGCATGAAATCCTGTTGCTGAATGAATATATAACCATATTCAACATTAATTTTTAAAGATACTTTTCAGTTTGCAAAAAAATAAAACATACTGACATTAGCAAACACTATATTCCACAGGATAAATATCTGACAAATAAGAAACTAAATACTATTCTAATAAAAAAAAATCATCCCCATTAAACCCAATTTCTATCTCCCCCAAAGTGAAGGAATAAACTCTCTTCACCCTTCACCTTATGCTGTGATCTCAATTCCTTACCCCTTCACCTATTCAAAGTGTGTCAATGAAGTACAGGAATTAGGTTTATAGACCCCAAAATTTAAAGGTCTTAGGGAGAAGCTGAATACTTACAGCTGAATAAACTTCAGGAGATCTTCGGTTCCTAACATTCCAGTGTAAGACACCGGGTTCTTGCCTTCCTTGTACATCTTTACAACAGGAAATTCAGTAACATTTTGCTTAGCACATAAATCAGACCAGTCTGCACAGTTCACTCTAGTAAGCAGCATAGTGGATGTGCCTAAACAACAGGAAATGCACATTTTATAAATATTAATGTAGAAAACTCAGTTGTGTAGACTTGACAATATTTGTACAGCCCATTCTTATTTTAATCTCTCATCAGCATGAACTGCTTCCACTGGATACTCTTGTCCCTTGATTTTTGTAACCCCTTCGCCAATTAGTTTATTTCCCCACCTCCTTTGCTGCTCAATTTTTGGGTCCCTTTTGCATGCTGTTTTGCCAGTAGAGTCTAAGATGCCTGCAATATTACACCCCCTATACTTTATCAAGGCAGGAATTTCCAATGGTGTTCCTAATTTAAAGATTAAAAAAATAATTTAAAAAAAAATTCTCTTAGCTACAGATACTAGGTATGTATAAAAACTTGATATTTGCTGCCACCTTGTGACTGAGTATAAAATAGTCTTCATCATCTTAGACGAAAAGTGGCTTTTTCCCACAAAGTCAACAATGAAAGGTTATAGGACTGAATGCCCAAAGTATTACAATATTCTCCTCATTTACAAAGTTATAGTATGGGGCTTCAATGTAGACATAAAATAGTTACCTATATTACACGTTTCTACATTAAGCCCCCTGAACTTCCAAAACAGTCCCTTTATCTGATTATCTACTTACTAAAATGACTGTTACTCATAAAGAGTATCCTAAATAAAAAAAAGTAAATCAAGTCTTGGGTTGGTTATCTGTTTTTTTATTCTACAAACACATACAACTCACGGTCCTTGCATTGAGGGGCCAGGGAGTCCCTTTATTCGATCATTAGTAGAGAAGAATGTAAGGGAATCTATTTCCATTTTCATTTGGTATTGACAAATGGGCTGGGTGGGGGAGTAATTCTGTTATTCAGGGACATTATGAAATTATTCCTTCATTATGGTTTATATTTCCCCCTTCCTTTTTCTTTCTTCTAACTTTTTGCCAATGAGGCTGGAGGACCTAAAAGAAGAAACTATGGAACATAAGAACTAGGAAGATCGGTAGGGGAAGAAAGGGATAAAGAAAGGGGGGGTAATCAGAAGGGGGAATAAAGCATGAGAGACTATGGACTCTGAGAAACAAACTGAGGGCTTCAGCGGGGGGGGGGGATGGGATAGGCTGGTGATGGGTAGTAAGGAGGGCACGTATTGCATGGTGCGCTGGGTGTTATACGCAACTAATGAATCATCAAACTTTACATCAGAAACCAGGGATGTACTGTATGGTGACTAACATAATATAATAAAAAAACATTAAAAAATAAAAAATAAAAGAAGAAACTTAAATCTTTCCATAGGTTACAACTATAATGGAAAATCTGAAAGAGAGTAACAGGATTTGGTTTTTAAAAATATATACATATTAGGAATAACAGTATCTGTAGACTTAATCACCTCTTCACTCAGGTAATGAAGTAATCAAACGTTGGATCAAACGTGGTTGAAAAATGAACTAAGGAAAAATGGTTCAAAAGTGATTTTTTTAAATCTCTGATGTTTTATTACTACAGAACATGTTATATTTAGGACTGACTTTCTGGAATTGATTTCTTAAGTTCACAAAAGTCCCTAGTATATAAATAAGTTGTACACTAGTAGACATTTTCCACTAAACTCTACTATATTAGCTTATTCATTTATTCAACATTAAACCCCAAATATTGTACAATGTAAGGCAATAAGCCAAGTCCAGTGAGCTAAGGATAAGGTATGCCACCTACCCACCAAGAACTTACTAAAAAGTGAAAGAACCTATAACCTAGTGCCCCAAAAAACTAAATGGTGGATACATTCCTAAAGTAGCTAAAAGAATAAGCCTATTTAACTACAATAGCTAAGAAAAAGAAAAACAGTAGTGGAAAATCATATTACAGATATGAAGCATGCTACATTCTGTCTTATTCAAATAATCATAAAACATTATCCTATTCCATCATTATCTCTTACGAACATGCCTCCCTGCCTATCCCTACATCTTTGCTAGAATGATGACATAGATATTTTGAGTTCAAGTCCATTCCTTGGATTCTTATTTACCTACCCCTGGATCAGGTTTTCATAGAAGAGTTAAAAGATCTTGGCTATTGATAATATCCCAGTCCCTAAGGAGCTAAGTGAATAGCTTAGATCTTTGGTTAGACTGTGAGACTGGGTCTTATCTGTCATATTTTTTGTTTAAGTGTATTTAGTATTTATTTAATAATATTTAATAGTAACTGGCTCAGAGTAGGCACTCAATAAATGTTTGCTGAATGAATTCAGCCGAAAAGATTACTGGATTAACTGTGGCCACAAGTACTTAATATACATGCTCTCTACTTTGTACTGAAGACAGTCCCATGAAAAGAACCAAGATGAATGCTTCTGAGCATTTCTGAAACTCATGGTTCAATAACGTAATGATGGAGACACAAATTTAAAATGTGACATTTTATGTGCTTTTCTTCATCTTTAGGATGATATGATTTTACAAATAGCTGTAGCTTAGAATCAAGAAAATAAGCATGCATACCACATTACATACCTTTCAATTTAATTGCCAAATCGATATAGGATTGCAGAAATGCCATGGATACTGCTTGCCCTACATTAAAATAAAAAATTTAACAGTTATTTCAACATGCATATCTCCAAAGCACCCATACCCTGACATTAACAAACATAATATAGATTTATAGGATCTCCCAAAATTGTTATTCCTTCATAAGAAATATTCTAATATACAGTACTCAATATTGTGCATTCAAGAGGATTTTAAATGCAACTAATTTTCTGCCCTCAAACTGCAAGGAATATAGTTGAAGGGCTATTACTTGAAGCAAAAAGCAATATATGCCCTATAGATCCATAAGAACTGTTAATATATTTGAAACATTATCATGAATTAATATTTTTTCTAAATTAGTAAATCTTTCAATATGTGGAGTCTACTTGTGACACATGAACGCTATGTCATTCTACAACATGCAATATACAGAATGCAAAAATAAAATCCACCAACTTTACATCCTCTAATATGTAATACTCCCTCCTCTAAAGGCTCATACTCACAACCAGCGTAGAAAAGCACTATGCTATCAGAAGCCACTACTGTCTCATCAAATGTCTCTTCTGTTAGTTCCACCGTGAGTTCCAAAGGTAACCGTCTCTTCCTATCTCTGTAAACAGTTTCTGCCACTTCATCATCTTGAATATCTAAAATATTCAAGAATAAATTAATGTATATATAAATACATAACTTATACAAATACAAATTCCACTGTATGACAAGCACTGTGATGGACACTAGGAAAACAGTAAACAAAACAGATGTAGTCCCTGACCACAGGGAGCTCCTATTTACAGAAAAGTCAGACAATAAACTCATCACTGAATAAACACATAGTTATAAATTATGTCAGTTTAAGGAAAGAAAATGGTACATGAGAGATTATAACAGGGAGATCTAGATTGGAAGAAACAAAGCCTTCCAGCTAGAGAATCAAAAAAAAAAAAAAGTCTTAGGCAAAAAGAAAAACATATGGAGACTCGAAGACATAAAAGAGTTTAGCATGCACTACGTACTGAAGGAAGGCAAATTTGACTAAAACAAGATGGGATGAAGGAGTAAATGGCATGAGAAAACCCTAGACTAGCCTGTAGCTAGAACATAAAGAGCCATATAAGCCAAGAATTTTAGATTTTATTCTAAGTGCATCAAGTTATGTGGATTCTGAATATGTAAAAACCTATCGTTAACTTAGACAAACTAACCAACCACTGGATCCATCCATTTATCCATCCATCCATCCATCCATCCATGTATGGAGTTAAAAAAAAAAAAATCTTGCTTTTGTAAATATTCTGTTGGAAGTTTGTACAGATTATATGGTAACACTGAAGAGACATCTGACTCGACTAGAGAGACGAAGTTTCCTAGAAGAGTTGACACTAGCTGAATATTAGAAGAAAATGAAACTTAGGCAGTGAAGGAACGCAGTGGAGGCATACAGAGCAACGGGAAAAGCATGTGCAAAGGCACTGTAGCATGAGGGGGCATGCAAATGGAAATGCAAACACTGACTGGCTATCTGATGATATTAAAGATTACTGTTAGTTTTTTAGATGTAATAATAGCAATAATAATGGGGTTTGGGGTTGGTTTTTGTTTTTGTTTTTTGGGTTTTTTTTTAGAGAGAAAGAGCAAGCAAGCGAGCACAAGCCAGGGGGTTTGGGGGGGCGGGGTTAAAGAGAGAATCCCAAGGAAGTTTCATGCTCAGCATGGAGCCCAAGATAGGGCTTGATCTCATGATCCTGAGATCATGACCTGAGACAAAATCAAGAATTGGACACTTAATGGACTAAGTCACGCAGATGCCCCAATTATGCTTATTTATTTTTTAAATTTATTTAAGTTCAATTTAATTAACATATACTCTGTTATTAGTTTCAGAGGTAGAATTCAGTGATTTATCAGTTGCATGCAACACCCAGTGCTCATTATGTTCATTTTAAAAGGAGAAACCTCATATTTCTGAAATACACAGCAAAATCTTTTTGGATGATATATTTGGGATTTGCAACAAAATAAGGGGTGGGCAGTGACTGGAACAGGACAGCCATGGGTTGACGGTGGTTGGGTGGAGCCAGGTAATGGATACCAGGAGACTTACTCTATTATCCTTCTTTATGCTAAGTTCATAATTCTTTATAACAACACATTACAAAGAAAGGAACGGAGGAAGACAATTAAAAAATGAAAGTATTATTCTCATATGATTTCTAATACTATAAAATAAAATACTAGATCTGAATTACAGTGCATCTCTAAATGTTCCAGCTGTGTGACTCTGGGCCTCAGTGTTCAAATCTGAAACATAACAGTTATACTATACTAACTTAAAGGAACTTTAGAATACCACATTCCACGACACTAACAAGGTACAACTCCAATACCAAAATTAATAAAGGCCTATTTTCCTATTTACTGTATTTTTTCCTTCTTATTCACATATTTTCATTTTCCTTCCAGTCCTTTCTTATTTCCCAATCCATTCTTGTCCTCTTCTTCCAACACTTCCTTTCCCTCTTTCCTATTCTCTCTCTCAATAAGCTACCCTCACTTCTAAATTGACCCACTCTTTAGCTCTACCTTTCACCTATTCATCAATACATATATATGTTCTTTTAAGCCATACATGTGTAATATTTTTTCCGTATCATCCTTTTGTAGAATTCAGTCCATTTTACTCTGATTCATCCTGTGCTCATTTCCTTTGAAGGATACTTTTGTGTTGTGCTCTCACATGGTAACAAA
>NW_024425008.1:40053966-40063675 GCF_017311325.1 Ursus maritimus
TCCCATCCTGTATATTTTTCCTATACAAATGGGAACAAAACAAGGTGGGGGGAATTATGTATATGGACATGACTACATACACTATTATGGGCCAATATGGATTATAGACATAGAAAGTTAAGATCAAAAAAAACAAACAAACCCCCACAACAAAACAGGAAACAAAAGGCAAAGGTATAAAAGGAATCCTAGAACTAGGCTAGGGAGAGAAGGGAGGCAGAGAAGAAAGAGAAGGCCGCACCCCAGGGCAAACTAAGGGGATGTGGCAACAAGAAACTCTGGAAACAAGCAACTCCCATTGAGGACAGGAATCTCACTAAGCCGACACAGGGGCAATTCCCTTGACTGGAGGGTGGAATCTATGAACCATGATAGAAATAGAGCTGGGAGAAAGAGACCGGAACACAGGTCGATGTAATGACAATGCTATGGAGAACTATGGCTTAAACCATGAGCAGTTCCAACCTCTGCATATTAGAAAAGAACTAGAACATAGCTCAAACCAAACAACTGGTCACTGGTAACCGTTAAAGCTCAGAGCCCTTATTAAATTTATAATATAGATTCTGATCAAAATGATGAATGGACCTCAAAAAAAATATGTAAATTACTCCCTTCTTGGCGCTCATGATAGTACTATGTAAAACACTCAAGTACATACTAAATGCAATACAAAAATGAACAAGACATAATCCCTACTTTAGAGATATTACAGACTAGTCGAGAAGAGAGAAAAGCAAGTGAGCAATTACAGGATAGGATTAATGTTATGAAAGAACTATCAGTAACAATAATGATCAGACATATAAGATTTCAAGTCAGAATGCTTAAGTTCCACCACGTGCCAATTGTGAGACCTTGGGTAGATCACTTAACCCTGCTAAAACACGGATTCTTCATCTACAAATGAAGGTGACATCAGCTAACTCAGAGGATGACGATCAAAGTAAATAACGTGTAGGGGAATAGCCTTGGAACTACAGCATACTTCCAAAACATAAGCAATAAGTACAATAAAAAGTTTTAAAATGTTATTGAAATTTACTCCCAAATTGTCAATAATCAGATTTATTTACAACTACAAATCCAACAATATTTATTAGAATTTCATTTCCTAATAGGAAAAATAAAAATAAAATACCATGTTGCGGCTCCTGGGTCATTTTTAAACATGGAGTAGACCAGAAGGGCTGAAAGAACTGATTTGGAAGATAAAGGCACAGAAGTGGAAAGCTAGAAGCCTGGCGTGTAACAGTGAAAGGTATCACACTCAACAAATACAGCATCCTTACCTTTTCCACCAAATCAACTTGATAAAATGTCATTCAAAATAGGTTTCTCCAGGTTTTTTCATAGTCTTGAATGTCAAAACATTCTATGAGAAAGTTAATTCATTGAAATTTCACTGACCTTATGGGTGCCGAGCAGGAATGGGGGGGGGGGTGGACGGGGAAGGAGCATCACAAAATATATTACCCATATCTGGACTTTCCATGTCCTCATCTTCATCTTCTTGTATTTCTTCATTGTGCATATTACTTTCCACATGGGATATTATTAAATCAACATCATGTAAGACCAAAAATTCCACTGGCACTCCCTAGAAATACATTCATTTTAATAAAAATGTTTTACTTGTTTGATACTAAGATGAAACTAAATCTTTGAACTTCCGTTTTAAAATTAAATAAAACAGAAAAAGCAAATTCCACAATCATTATGAAAAGTATGCAAAGCATACTTTATATAAAGATGGTGTGTACTCATGAAAAACAAAGGCAAAAAAAGAACAGAGTCTCACTTGCTTCTCGTCACAACTGCATTATACTGAAGTCCGAAACATTTCACACATAACAGCGTGTCCCACCTCAATATAAAAGGAATATATATGCAACTTAATTGCAAATAGGGCCAATCAAAATTATTTTGCTATTCCACAGAAATATTCAAAATAGTATCTCATCCTACAATAATTCCACTAAAATTTAGCTAAAAACATAAAACTACAATCTGCCCCCAGGTATTTTAAGAATACCAAATCTAGCCCACTGAGATTATTCCATTATAATTTCTTTCACTAATACCCAACTATCACATCTTAAAAACATGAAATTCTAGGCCACTAGATTATTTCAGTAAATTATTCCTGACTATAACTACACAGAATAAAGTATAAAATAACTCTAAGTGTGTTTGTTCTTTGATATCACATATCCTCATCTTTTTATTATTACATTCAAAGTGAGCAACTTTTTACTTCTGTGGCAGCAATGGAGTTATAAGGTAGAGTGATTAAAGTCAAACCAAATTTGTTTGAAGTATTCATAGATATTGTGGTAGTAAACTTTTTTATTCAAATACAACATCCACACAGGAAAGAACACGAACTGTAAGTGTATAGTTTGATGAATTTTTACAGAGCTGATACACTTACATAACCATCACACAGGTTAAGATACCGAACATTACCGGCACACTGAGAGGCCATCTTCTTGCCTCTCCCGGTCATTACCCTCCCCCAAAGGTAATCACTATTCTGGCTTTCATCACCATCTATAAATTTTGCCAGTTTTTTAATTTATACAATGGAACTATATACCGTTTGTACTCTTTTTGTGACCATTTCTTTTGCTCAACACTATTTGTGAGGTTTATCCATGTTACATTTAAAAGCAGTTTATTCTTTTTCAATGATGTATTCATTATATGAAGATACTAGTATGTACTGTATGTATGTGTTTAACCATTCTATTGCTCATAGACATGTGTTATTTCCAGCCTCAGACCATTATAAATACTAACTGCTATGAACATTACTATAGCTCTCTTTTGGTGCACGTGTATACACATTTCTGTCGGGCAATACTTAGGAATGAAATTGCTGGTTCACATGATAGATGATAGATAGATCGATCTCCTCAGCTTTAGGAAGCACTGTCAAATATTTTTCCAATTCTCATTGAACTAATTTTCAGTCCTACCAAAAGTTCTTATAACTCTACCTTCTTAAAAACACTTGGTATTGTTACTTTTTAAATTTTTAGCCATTCTGGGGGGTGAGTATTGGTATCTCTTGTGGTTTTATTTGCATTTCTACCTACAGTCTATCTGCTAATTGGATAGGGGAAATGCATCTTATGATGGAGATAATTAGCTGTCTCCACCTTAATTCCGTAATCAAATGTGGCATCATTAAGTGAGAAAACCAGACATCATCCACCTTAAGATAAGATAAAATGCAAATAAGCCAGCACTGTTAAGTATTCTCACCCAAAACGTTTAATGGAGCTAGGCAATCTAACTTCCAGTTTTTAGAAAACATAAGGGAACAGAGGAGAAAGGCAGACAATAGCAAATGGCAACAGACCAATCCAGAATATGGAAAACCCGGCCCATTTATCTAAAAGCCGCTATCATGGGGGAAAAGGAGAGGGAGTGTTAAGACATTGAGACATTTAAGAAACACACCAAATGCAATTCATAATCCTTAACTAAATTTTGGTTCACAAAAAACATCTTCAGAAATTAATTTCAGGATGAGAAAATTTGAATACGAACTGGCTATGAGATTAGGCTATGATATAACAAATTACTGTTAATTTTGTTAAGTGTGATAATAAGATTGTGATTATATTAGAAGAATAACAGTAATTTTTAGAGATTCATGCTAGATATTTATGGGTAAATGTCATGATATCTAACATTCTTTGGAATGTTTCAGAAAAAAATAACAGGTGAACAGGCTAACAGCAATAATCTTTGAATAGTGGCAATTTGCAGAATTTCTTTCCTGTAATAAGCATATACTATTTTAGGACCACACGTATTAACTTTCTCTAAATGAGCAGACATTGTAGAGCAGTATATAAAATGACTAACCTCTTCTGCTCTTCTGAAGACCACATTAGCATGCTGAGGAATGTCCGCTTCCAGGGAGTCCCTTTTTCAAAATGGAAATAAATGTTTGATATGGCTAATCTGAAGAACAGTCATTCACGACATCAACAGAAAAGAGAACTGTACGTTCTTACACTAAAAACAACTTATGAAAAAAAGATTACAATTTAGCGAGTCTGAGAAACTTTTGTCATAAATACAGACTAGATGTTCCAGTCTCCATCTTCATTTAGCAAAGTTTAAAGGCCTCAAGTTTAATCAAGTTAATAATTAATGTACAGACTTTTGCTTAGCAACTGGTTCTAACTATATTAGAATCTACTAGAGATCTAAGTTTATTTACAAGTGAATATAGTACCATATTTAAAAAAGAGAAAAATTCTAGTGTTTTGCAAAATACAGTGAATATTTCATGTTCAAGATACCTTAACAAGAGTAGAACTCCTGCCTTCCCCAGAAGACGCCAAGCGGCCCATTCTGCAGTCCTTCTGTCAGCTTCGTATGTCGCTTGCTGACTAACAATGAAAACCAGGGGTAATCCTAGTTGGAGATGAACAGTTGAAACCTGCTGAGGGTCTTCAGCAACTTCAGTCTTCATTTTAAAAAAAGAACAAAATGTCTTCACTGTGTGAGAATAGGGTTCCAACATTTGGATATAAACTCTAATTCTTATTAATAATGTCATGATAAAAAAAAAAAAGTCTGTGAAATAAATCCAATATTAACTGAAATGACCTCATTATTTTCTGAGGTTAATCCTCCCAAGGTACCTATAGGTACCTTTAAGCATTATAAAACTAACACATTTACAAAGAGTTAAACGTGAAATTACAACCACAAGGAATAAGCATATTATAAGGAAATTTTTAAAAAAACAATAAGTAAAACAGTGCGGTACTGATAAAGAGATATTGCAAATGAAATAGAAGAACTGAGGAACAGAGTCTTTTGTGTAAGAATTTAACATATAACGACAGATTACAAAACAATGAGGAACGTCTGAGTTAGGACAGCAGCTTGAATATATACATCTAAATTTACTCCTTCCAGAAATCCCAGGAAAACTATAGCAGGAAGATTTTTTAAAGGAGATATACATACATATGTGAAGAAAGGAAAAGAGAAAAGGCAAACATTTTTTGGAAGCTGAAGAACAGAATAAAACTGACTTAGGAGAATCTAACAAAGCAAAACCATAAGCCATGAGAAAGAAAGCTAAGAAACAATTTTAACTGCAGCATCCCTAAAATTGCTCAGGATTTGTCAGTGCCTGGTACTTCTGGAACCAGGAGAGAAATACTGGAGGGCAGTGGCAGGAAGGCTCTGGAATAAGGAGGAATAGGTAAAAGCTTTGGAGAAGGAGTTAGATCCCGAGATTCCCATCCCGACTCCATGAGTTTAGGCAACTGTTCCTCCCTCACACCAGGAGAAATCTGGGGGGACTTCAGAAAATCTCAGAGTGTGAATACCATGCCAAAAGTGGGGGGATTAAGTAACTAAATGCTAAGACACCCCCAACATCCAACCCACTCAGTTCTCAGAATACAAGCGGCCAGACTTCTGTCCTCTGGGCAGAAGACGGGAAGATCCTTTTCTGAGAATCGTAAGCCCAAGAAAAAGCCTGAGGATACTGACATTAGGGTTCACCAAAAAGCAGCTCAGGTTCAATCACCCTACAGAACTCAGAATTAACAAGTCTCATCTACATTCCCAGAGTTTCCAATCAGCTTTTTAGGTTCATATTCTAAATCACAAACAGACATCCAAGGAGTAACACGCATCTGAGGGAAGCCTCCAACATAAAAGATAGAGACCAGAACAAATAGAAAAACAGATAACATGGAGAAAACACAGACAATTCAGGAAACAGATTCAGAAAACCACCACTAATAAGCTCCAGGTGATGGGAAGATACTGCATTAATAAAGAAATAAAAACTAAAACTGAACAAATCTGCCAGAATATATGTACAGCAAAAGATGGAAAATAAGAGAAAATGTAATAAAGGTGAAGGATTGGCTCAAGAGGTCCAATGTCCAACTGGGAGTCCCAGAAAGAGAGAAGGGAGAAAATAGAAGGGAAGAAATCATCACTGAAATAAACACAAAAGTTTCCCATGACGAAGGAACATGAATTGCAAGACTGAAAGTGCCCACTGAGTAACCAAATAGTGGATAAAAGTAGATACACAGAAGATGCCTTATTCCAAGCTTTGCAATTATTGAGGAATTTTTTTAATCCTGAAAGTTTCTAGAGAAAAATTGATATTAATTATCCATGGTAGGCTGAATTCCAAAATGGTCCCCAAGATTCCTGGTGCATAAATCTTGTATAATCCCAATCTCTAGGAGAGTCATTTCCTTGATTAGATTACATTATAGAAGACTGTCATGGCACAATGCAGTGAGATTGTCCTACTGGCTCTGAAAGAGAAAGCTGCAATTTTTTGAGAAGGCCCTGTGGCGAGGACCTGAGAAGAGCCTGTAGGAGCTAAGAGCAACCAGCCAACAAGCAGCAAGAAAGTGGGGACCTCAGTCCTATAGCCACATGGAACTGAATTATACCAAAGCTTGAATGAGTAGAACAGCCTGAAGGAACAGAAAGACCTGGTTCCTTCTTTGTGTATTTAGAGAACAATCAGTAATTCAGCTTTAAAAAGTGAAAAAGAGGAATAAGTGATAAGGATGGAGATCTGGCAAGGGGCCAAATCATTAAAAAACCATTATCTCCTCCTAAGAAAGTAGGGCTCTCTTCTGTAAATGAACTGAAACCGTTTAGAAATTGTAAGAAATATTACAACATGTGTGTTTAAAAATATTATTCTGCCAGCAATGGCAAGTATGAATTTCAAGGGAGTGAAAAGGGGGGGGGGGCGGGAATAGAGACCAGATCAGTTACTATTACTAAAATAGAACATGAGAGATGGTGAAAACCTTACGGCACTGGATGTTAGAATGGTTAGAATTCAAAAGATATTTAAGATATAAAATTAGATGCAGGAATTGAGAATGATTTCCCAGGTTTCTGCTATAAATGACTGGATAGTAAATTAACCAAGATAATGGAGAAAGAACGGATGGTGGAGAAGGACAACACACTGATGTTGGACATACGGAGCTTAAGGAGAGATACATCTAATTAGTAGTTAGAGATACAAAAGCTACACCTAATTAAATACTTAGATATATGGGTCAGGAAGTCCAAAGAAAAATTTGACCTGAAAGCTCAGATCTGAGAATCAGTGTAGTTAATGCCATAGAAACAGATGAGATCACTTGAAGGGTATTTTCTGAGCATCTATCACTGTGTGTGTAGCAAAGTACTCCAAAACCTGATGGCTTAAAATAACAAGAATCACTTATTTTGTTTGTATATCTGCAAGCTCATCTCTGATCCATGTAGCATTAGAAGGGTCCCTGGACAGGAGGCAGAGGGTCTGTTTAAAGATGGCTCATTCACCAGCATGTAAGCGCATACTGATTATATGAGCTCAGTCAGGGCTGTGGAATAGGGGCCCAATTCCTCTTCATCAAGGCTTCTCCTCAGATTTAGTCTTACACCAAGGTACCTAAGTTTCAAGAATTAGCAACCAAACAGAGCAAAGGAGAAGCACAGGGCATCTTATGACAGACCTCAAAAGTCACAGATCATCACTTTAGCCCTATTCTAATGGTTAAGACAGTCCACAGAGGCCCAATCAGCTTCAAGGAGAGGGGACATAGACTCCACGGGATAGGCACAGTTATAAGGTCACATGATAAGAAGAGCGTATGGGATAGGAAATGTTGTTATTGCCACCTTTGGAATATACAATCAAATTCCGATGGGATGAGGCTTCGGACGTCTTAGAGAGAGGAGTCAGTGTATTTTGCAAGTGGGAGAAATGTGAATTGTTGAAGTCAGTAGTCTGCCCTCTGGATGTAACAATTCACACTCCACCCAGGCCTCATCCCACCAGATTTTGAGATAAATGCAAAGTCTAAGATCTCACCATCTACATTCACGTCTAGCTGTAGATGGGGTTTCTCTAGTGTGGTCCCATAGATATAGCATCTTGAGAACTGTTCTCAATCTTAAAGCCTGTGAACTAAGGAGACAAGTTATTTGTCCCTAGTACGTACTCAACAGATAATGACTAAACAGACATAGGATAATGACGATACACACTACTGTTTGAAAGGAGAGAAAGAATGATTACAGAGTAATCATTAGGGCACAGGGATTCCGTAGTCCACCCAGGTATATGTTGCCAGTTATCTGATCATGGCTTAGTCCTGCCCCATAAGAGTTGTTCTCTGAGGCTCAATTACAAACTCTGGGCTCTTTGTCCTCTAATTCATTCTTTCTTGTTTACAAAAAAGGTGCTGTGTTTGCAGCTGAGTTGATTTCTCAGCCTTTTCCTACCCATAGAAATTTGGGGGTCCAAAGAACTGTTTTCATTTTGTGCTGTTTCTATCCCTTTCCATACAAACTGATATAATTCTTTTTAAAACTGGTGGTTTCTTAATCATAAAAGTTATAATCCATTCTATTAGACAAAAGACAAAATCGAAGTCCCTGATAGGCAGAAAAAGTAATAAAGTAGTACCATAAAAATTGCAATTAATAAATTTATGTATCTATAAAAATACTTTTATATAGAGATGCCTGGGTGGCTCAATCAGTTAAGCATCTGCCTTCAACTCAGGTCATGATCCCAGGGTCCTGGGATGGAGTCCCGCATCAGGCTCCTCGCTCACCTGGGAGCCTGCTTCTCCCTCTACCTGCCGCTCCACCTGCTTGTGTTCACTCTCTCTCTGACAAATAAATAAATAAAATTTTTGAAAAAAATACTTTTATGTATTTTATGTAAAATATAGATTATATACATAAATTGATAGAATATACAAAAGTGACAAAAACACTCTTGCATTGCAGAGGATTACCAATATTTTTCTTTTCCTTTTTTTTAAAGATCTTATTTATTTATTTGAGAGAGAGAGAAAGTAAGAGAGCAGGGGGAGGCGCAGAGAGGGAGGGACAAGCAGACTTCAAGCTGAGTGCAGAGCCCAACATGGGTCTCGATCTCATGACCCTGAGATCATGACCTGAGCCGAAATCAAGAGTCAGATGCCCAACCAATTGAGCCACCCAGGGGCCCCACCAATATCTTTCTAAAATTCATAAATTACTATTAAATTATTTAACTTAGAAATTAATTTTCAAAAAAGGGATATCAAGAAAAAAAGAATTATAACAGACTGCAAAGAACTACTGTACACCTAAAAATTAAATAAACTAGAAGACATGGATAAATTCCCAGATACATATAATCTACCAAGACTGAATCATGTAGAAATAGAAAATGTGAATAGACATATAATAAGGAGATTGAATCAGTAATCAAAAACCTCCCAACAAAGAAAAACCCAGGGCCAGATGGCTTCACTGGAAAATTCTATCAAACACAAAGAAGAACTGATGCCAATCCTCCTCAAACTCTTCCCAAAAAATGAAGAGTAGGAAACATTTCCAAAATCATTGTACGAGGCCAACATTACTCTGATACCAAAGCCAGACAAAGATACTACCAAAAAACTATAGACCAATATCCCTCATGAATAGTAATGAAAATATCCTCAACAAATTACTTGTAAACTGAATTCAACAGCACATTAGAAAAAATTAAACCCATGACCAAGTAGAATTTACCCCTGGGATGCAAGGATGGTTCAAAATCAATGTAATATACCACATTAACAGGACAAAGGACAAAAATCACATCATCATCTCAACTGATGAAGAAAAAATATTTGACAAAATTCAACACTCT
>NW_024425008.1:40063680-40074953 GCF_017311325.1 Ursus maritimus
ACAATAAAAACATTCAACAGACGAAGAATAGGAGAAAACTATCTCAACATAATAAATGTCATATATGAAAAGGCCACAACTAACTTCATACTCAATAGTGAAAAACTGAAAGCTTTTCCTCTACGATCAGGAACAAAGAAAGCAGGGATGCCCACCATTGCCACTTCTATTCAATGAAGTACTGGAAGTCATAGCCAGAGCAACTAAGCAAAAAATAAACGAATAAAAAGCATACAAATTGGAAAAGAAAACGCAAAATTATCTCTGTTCACAGATGACATGATCTTGTATGTAAAAAAGCCTAAAGATTCCACAAAAAAAAAGAATTAGTGAATGAATTCAACAAAGTTGCAGGATACAAAATCAACACTGAAAAATCAATTGTGTTTTTATGCACTAATAAGGAACTCTCCAAAAAGGAAATTTAAGAAAATAATCCCATTTATAATAGCATCAAAAAGAATAAAATATTTAGGAATAAGCTTAACCAAGAAAGAAGACTTACAAAATGAAAGCTACGAAACATTGTCGAAAGAAATTAAAGACGACACAAATTAATGTGAAGACATCCATTCATGTTCTTGGATTAGATTTAATACTGTTAAAATGTCCACAGTACCCAAAGTCATCTACAAATTCAATGCAATCCCTATCAAAATCGCAATGGCATTTTTTGCAGAAATAGAAAAAAAATCCTAAAATTCATATGAAATCTCAAGGGACACCAAAAAGTCAAAACAACATGAGGAAAAATAAAGCTGGAGGTCTCACAACTCCTGATTTCAAAACATACAGCAATCAAAACAGTGCAATACTGGCATAAAGACAGACATTGACTAAGAGAAGAGAACAGCCCAGAAATAAGCTCTCGCATTTGTGGTCAAATATGTTTGACAAGGGCACCAAGGCTACACAATGGGTAACAGAGACTCTTCTCAACAAATGCTGCTGGAAAAACTAGATATCCACATGCGAAAGAATCAAGATGAATTTTCATCTTACACCAAATACAAAAATAACTCAAAATGGACTAGTGACCTAAGTGAAACTATAAAACTCCTAGAAGAAAACATAAGGGAACACCTTCAAGACACCGGAATGTAAATGATTTCTTGGAAATGACACCACAGGCACAGACAACAAAGGCAAAAATAGACAAATGAAACTACATGAAACTTAAACATGTCTGCACTGTGGGAAGAAACAACAAAAGTGAAAAGGCAACCTACAGAATGGGAGAAAACACTGCAAACCATGTATCAGATACGGCGTTAATATCCAGAATAAACAACTCCTGCAACTTAACAACAAAATAACAAACTACAAAAGGGCAAAGGATCAGAATAGACATTTCTCCAAAGAAGATAGGCAAATGGGCAACAATCACATAAAAAACTGATCATCGGGGACATGCGAAGCAAAAATACAATGGCATTATCAAAATCATCAGGATGGCTAATAACAAAACAACAACGACACAAATAATAAGTATTGGCAAGGATGTGGAGAGATTAAAAACTTTTGCACCCTGTTGGAGAGCATGTAAAATGATGTAGCCACTATAGAAAACAGTACGAAGGTTCCCCCCAAAATTAAAAACAGAACTACCATATGACCCAGCAAGTTCATTTCCGGGTATGTATTTAAAAGAATTAAAAACAGGATCTCAAAGAGTTATTGCAAACCCACGTTCATTACAGCATTATTCACAATGGCCAAGATGTGGAAGCAACCTGAATACTCACTATTGGATGAATGGATAAAATGTTATATATATATATATATATATGTATGTATATATGTATATATGTATATATAATATGTATGTATACACACACATATACATAATTCATTATATATATAATATAGAATATTATATGGTCTTAAAAAGAAGGTAATCCTCCAGAGGGAGGTCAGTGGGGGGATGGGCAAAATAGGTGATGGGAATTAAAGAGTACATTTGTGATGAGCATGGGGTGATATATGGAAGTGCTGAATCACTGTATTATACACCTGAAACTAATATTACACCGTTATGTTAACTAACTAGAATTTATATAAAAACTTTTTAAAAATGCCAATAGTTACAACATAAAAAAAAAAAGGTAATCCTGACAAATACTACAACATGGATGAACCTTGAGGACATTATGTTAAGTGAAATAAGCCAATTACAAAAAGGCAAATACTGCCTGATTCCACTTATAAGAGGTCTCTAAAATAATCAAATTCATAGAAACAGAAAGTAGAATGATTGCCAGGGCTGGAGAGACAGGGAAATGGGGTATGTTTCTCAATGGGTATAGAGTTTCAGTCATTCAAGATGAAAAAGTTTTAGAGATCTGTTGTACAGCAACGTGCACAGAGTTAACAATACTGTATTATACACTTATAAATTAAGAGGGTAAATTTGTTATGTATTTTTTGCCACAATAAAAAAAAAGGAAATGAGGCAATAATGTAAGGAGCCAACACCCTGCTATATAATATTGTACACTGCCACATGACTCTTCAAGGAATAACAGAAGCTAAATGAATAAACCATAATAGCATCCTTTTAATTACTTATAGAAAGGAGTAGGTTTAATTTAACTGTCTTGAATCTGAGACAGCTATCTCATGTATAAACAAAAACGGAGTTTTTCAGATAAATTATATTACATATTTATCTATTTTTAAACATATTATCAGATATTTGCACTTGAAGAGTCTTCTTGGTATTCAGATAAAACTTTCTATCTACTAGAATAAACTGAGTTCAATATAGAGAAAACCATCAGCATCCAAAATGTCCCTGGTATTAGCCAAGAGGACAATAACCAAATCATCTTCCCGTCTGTTTTCTGGTTGGAAACCTTAAGAATGCATCTAGAGTAACTCCATACCTGCCAGAATGTCACTTAATCAATTCAAGATTGAAACCCACTCAAAAATTCTATGCTCAAGATTTATTTTCAGTTTGTGAGGATTAAAATGACATGCCCCCAACCTGATTATAAGACATAGTGGTGTTAAATATCCACAATAATTAAGTGTCCAAGCGCCCATCTACTTCACACACACACACACACACACACACAAAATCCCAATCTGTACCTATTTTCATATGCTTAGAAGTGAAATATAGTCATATAATTACAATGATCAGGCACACAAAAAGTTTACAAGAAAGTCTAAATCCCAGTTTATATTTTCATTAATGTTTACAAATAATGTAAGCACACAAATTCTTTCAAATTCTGGACCCATAAGCCTAGGCTAGTTTACAACGTGCCTTACTAACCATACAAAACCCAACCATGACTGAACCCCAAAGGCCTGTATATAGATTGATATGGAAGACAATAAAGGAGGAATGGTTAAGAGCAATGTTGAGAGGGGAAGATGAGCATCAGTTGGGCTGTGAGAAAATAAGAACAGAGTAAGAAACACTAACCCAAAGTAAACTACGACTAAGTCTTCTAGGTAAGAACTTGTACGAAGTAATTAAATTTAGGGACTAACTTTCAGGACCTCTCTACCCCCTTCTAGTTAACTATACCATCAAAAGGCATAAGCCAGGTACATCAAATCTTGTTCTAAGAGGTGTTTTCTATCATGACAATTGGCCTTACTTTTAACCTCCACTATATTCTCCAAAAACAAAAACAACCTCTAATACTGATGTGGCCAAATGTTTAAAGTACCAAAATGTAAAAGTGACCAAACTAGCTCAGAACCCTTTATCATCTTCCCATTCCTGCAAGGTTAAGCCTTAGCCATCCCACCAAGAGTCTCAGGGAACTTTTCATCAAGGCTTGTCTCCCTTTTCGGTACTTTACATTCATCTGCTCTGTTCTGATATGGACAAATCCACTAACCTGTGTTTTTGGACTGCCAGGCCTTTCTGGGTTGACACCAAGGTTTAGATTCTCAGCCTGACTCTCCAAGCTGGCACTGATCTTCAGTTCTGCCTTTCAGATCTTTTTTGGTTCCATGCTACTATCCCCATGTCTAGCCAGGCTTCTGGAACCTCTGCCTGAATCCTACATCCTGGTTCCCTAGTTGTCTAAAGAAAATAAGACACTTAGGCAATAATATGCTGATGCATCATTTTGTGAGAGCATTAAAATAAACTCCAATGTAGCAAGGACTGGATTGCTAAATTAATATTCCTTTTGGGTGAACTGTGGCTTACAGCAGAGTCCCTTGCACTGCACAGTTCCAGGAATACCACTCACCTTGTTGTTTCTGAAATGTAGGTTTCAGGGGCTGCCACTGACATAGGTACAATATAAACAGTGTACATGATACCCTGCTTTCAAGGGAAGCCACACTTAATTGAATACCAATCATTATGAAATCTTCAAAGTTTTTGTTTTTTAACTTTAATACTACATAATTCCTGATATGTATGCATAGTAAAATGAAATAATATCGGAGAATTGCCCTCCTCATTATCTTAAAAAAAAAATACAATACTTTTAAAGCACAGCTAAATAAAAGTAATGAGTGGAAACTTTAAGAAAGGGACATGACTTCAAGCCAGAATGTAGTAGCCAAAAAAGGAACTAAAGATTTTTAGTAAAGCTTGGGGTGAGTTCTAGTCCTGCCCCCAATCGCAAAAGCAGTACTGGTGAATAGACAAAATCCTGACTTTTTTTTTTTTTTTGAGAGAGAGAGAGAGAGCGTGCGTGAGCGGGGCAGTGGGGGGTGGGGGGGTGGAGGAAGAGGGTGAGAGAGTCCCAAGCAAGCTCCACACTCAACGTAAGCCCGACCCAAAGCTCAATCCCACAACACTGAGATCATGAGCCCAGCCAAAATCAAGAGTCAGACACTTAAGCAACTGAGCCACCCAGGTGCCCCAAAATCCTGAGAATTCTTAATAATATTTTGGTATCGGGGAAAAAGGAAATGAGTCTGGAGAGAACGGAGACTGGTGAAGAACACTGAGCTGGTCTCTCTCTCTCTCTCAGGGCTCTATGCTGAAATGGGAGATCAAAGAAATTCAGGGGGTATTTTCCCCAGGGAAGGGAGATACATGCCCCCTCTGCCATGTGAAAGGAAAGGAAAAAAATTTATATGTTTTTTTTTTATTTGAAGGCAAGATCCAACCAAAAACTGACTCAAAATGAAGAACTCAAGAAAAAAAATAATAATAAAGAACTCAAGAAATATTAAAACAATACTTCCTAAAGAGCCCTCAAACAAACAAATGATATATTAAAACATCCATAACCCCTCATTTCGCATCAGTTTCTTTTTCCTCTGCTAAATTCAAATAAGAGTATAAATTTCTTACTATAACCTAGCACACGCAATAGTATGTGTCCATTAATCCACACACCCACAGACACCGTATGTGTCCGTATGGGTGCAGACATGACTGGTGTGATGGTCGTCTAACTTCATTTCTGAGTGACTGGAATAGATGGCTTTACAATTTTTTTTCCTTTATATTTTGCAGCACCATTTGGATTATTTGTAATACACGTGCACTATTTTTATTTAAAAAGGTTGTACTGAGTGAGAAGGCCTACTGAAGGTTTTACACATGCTCAAGACAATCAGGAAAAAAACTTAAATCTCTATGAAATCCTTCCAGGCTAGCTAAGGGAAGTGGGGCACAGAAGCACTGTAGTCCCACTATTTACCAACTTTTAAAGTGGTCATCAACACATTTACAAACGAGGTCCTTCCTTAACCATGATGTGGTCTTTGTGATCTTGGAGTGGTCGCAGTTCATTTAAACTACCACAGAATACTTCCACTTATACGAGGCTATATTTGGATTTCAATACAACAATGTTTCCAGGCATTAAAATGTCATTTCATGAATAGTGTATCTTTTATTTTCCCTTTACTATGTAACTACTCCTAAATCCCCCTCAGTGAAAGAAGTACATCCAAGGAAAGGGAAAAAGATAGAGCTCATCTAACTAAAACGTGTATGTGTGAATTAAAACTTAATAAATTTTATGTATGAATTACCTAATATATTAAAATAAGAAGCATATGGGGCGCCTGGGTGGCTCAGTCAGCTGAGCCTCCGACTCTTGGTTTTGACTCAGGTCATGATCTTAGGGCCATGGAGTCAGGTCCAGCATTGGGCTCCACACTCAACGTGGAGTGTGATTGGGATTCTCTCTCTCTCTGCCTCACCCCTTTCCCTGCTTATGCATGCTCTCTCTCTCTCTCCCTCAAAACAAATAAATAAAATCTTTAAAAAATAATAAAATAAAAATAATAAAATAAAACATACCACCAGAGGCGCTTCCATTGTCTTAATAAATCGATGAATATTCAGTGTGGTTAGCGGCCATTCCATCAGTGTTCTTCTACATTGTTCGGTCAAATCCAAGACTTGTTTACAATGAAAAAAGTAGAGATGTGCATTTTCGATATCCTCAGTGCTACAAATTAAAAATTAGGGACAGTCTCACTTGAAGAAGTTCAATGTGTTATCTTTCTACCATCCAGAAAGACATAGTTCCAAATATCTTTAACTCTCATGCTTTTGAATTACTGTTCTAGTAAAAATCTTAAACAGTAAAACAAAATAAAATGAACCTAAGCATTAAAAAAAGATATAAACGGTTTTAGAGTTGTATAAGCAAATTTTTTTCCTAAACTTTTTCATATGGTAGCTTCTAAATTAGGTTATAGACAGGTCCACACAATTTTTTTTTTTTTTAAATAAAAGACTGTCACCTTGAGGACAAGGAGATTATCTTCGAATGTAGTTACTTTTCTAGAGCCATGCTAAATAAAGCCTTGTAACACAAATTTTCTAGGTTTAATTTAAACTCAAATCTGTTTTGAATAAACTTCAGCCAAAACATGTCTTAAGATAGAAACCATGTGACAGTTTGTGGGAGTTTGTGAGTTTGTATCTGAAATATTACAAAACTCAGCAAATATGGTTTATAATTTGAGTTCTGGCATCCCTTCAATATGAGAATTCAAAGATAAACTTATAGTGGGTAAGTAAGGTTTGCCAAAATTAAAATAGCATTTTAAAAATCTCCATATGGCATTAGCAGGGTTTGGCAAAATACTGCAAATTTTTATTTTTTTAAAAAGTTATTTTAATTCTTGATACATGCTCACACTGAGAGATGAGGTTCACTGATTTCAAATTTAATTACAAACTAATTTCTAGTAGATTTAATGATTAAAGAAACAATCAAATATTACTTAAAGCCTACTCTGTGTTAGGCCCTATACCAAATACAAAAGACTAAGATGAATAAGATGATTCAAATCCTTAAGGGGCTTAAAGGAAATACATTTAGTTTTTTAAAATGTAGTCTGTGAGTGCTATAATATACAAAGTACTATGAGAAACAAAGAACTATTTCCTTCTGCCTCAAGTCAGAGAGGAGAAAGAAGGAAAGGGAAAGGAAGATCACAGAGTTAAAAACAGAGAATGACTTCTCCAAGAAGATAAGACAAATGGGTACTTCAGACAAAGAAATTATACTGCCAAGGCCCAATTAAAGTACTGAACTTTTGAACTCTTTTTTTTTTTAAGATTTTATTTATTTATTTGACAGAGAGAGAGCCAGCGAGAGAGGGAACACAAGCAGGGGAAGTGGGAGAGGAAGCAGCAGGCTCCCAGCAGAGGAGCCTGATGTGGGGCTCTATCCCAGAACGGTGGGATCACGCCCTGAGCCGAAGGCAGACGCCTAACGACTGTGCCACCCAGGTGCCCCAACTTTTGAACTCTTAAACTCAAAGTACTTAACTTTTGAACTATTTAGGGTCTCATATAGTCATGTATATTAAAAGTAAATAGTCACGTATATTAAAAGTAAAGTATTGAAAGCAGGAGGACCCAGCTCCTATCATAAATTCTGAAACAATAAAGTAATTTTGGAAAGCTATTTAATCAGAGATCATTGGTTGTAGGTAACAGAAACCAAAAAGGGGGCTTACTGGAAGTGTAGAAGTACATATTATAGAACACAAGGAAAATTCAAGTAATTGGATCAGCAAGAGTTCAAGGAACCTTCCTTTTGCCATTAATAGTTTTCAGCTCCCAACTCTCTTTATAAACACAACTTTCTCTGCTTTACTCCTACATGGCCAAAACATTCCTATAAGCAAAGCAGCCAAAACACTGTATAATCCCATTTCTCCATGCCCAAATCCAAGTTCCTGGGAGAGGGGCTCTCATTTGCTCAGGTAAGTCAGTGGGCTGGTTGACCCTAGATCAGGTGGCCACCTCTGATCTGACAGTAATATGTGTGGGGTGAAGGGGTAACATCCTTGGGCTATACACAGATTCTTTAAGAGAGGAGTATGGGGAGGTAACAGAAAGTTCTGGTGTCCCCATGGCATGCCACCTCTTATACTACCTATCCTATACACCTTCCTTAACCAACATATAATTTCAAACAAATTCAGGACCAACATGATGTAATGATTAATATATTAGACTTATCCAGTGTTACAGCTCCAGCAACCAGAATAGTGTCTAGCACATAGAAGGCATTCAATATTTGCTGAATAAAAGAATGAACAAATGAAAGAAAAAATGCATTCACCTCTCTCCCATTAGGAGACAACCCAAAGTTATAGCCAACTATGTCACAAAACTACTGTACTCTGAATGCATGGTCCCCCCCTGTCATACCAGGTCTAAGTAGGACTCCTCACCATCTTGCTATCCATGAATAGATGAGTACTAAAACATCTCCAATGTATCAAATACACAAAAAGTATAGAAAAAAAAAGAGAGAGAGAGAGAGAGAAAGTAACTGGACATTTTAAAATTCTCATTTTAAAAAATAGGGGAAAGTAAAAACCCTTCCAGAACATTACCATGTTTAGCCATAGATCAGAATATGCTATGTATATAGTATAGCTTGCTGACTAGATTTTGTAAGATAAACGATAGGACCTATATCTTGCTAATAAATAAATAAATACCCTTCTGTGTTTTAAGCATGTCACCTTTATTTGCAACTCTTCATCACCTGAAAAATAAAGAAGCTAGTAGCACAAAAAAAAAAGTACAAACAATTAACCCTCAGCAAAAGTGTGGGGCTACCATAGAATTGCCATGAGATGAGAATAACCAGGCTTCCCCCACTCTGGGACGGGAAACTGGAAGTCTACCTTGGGAGTAGCAAAGCAGCTGACTAAACCACTGCTTATCGTATCTTGAGACTCAGTGACTTACAGCAAGCTTTGTGGTACTGTCAGCACAAGTCCCACAATGTTAAAAATATTAATTTTTATAAAAAACAGTAATCATGCGTCAAAGTTTTAATTCATTAACGAGGGAATCAGCAGAATGACAGTTCAATCAGAAGTGCTGAATGAGAAAAGGAATGCTGGCTAATGTGCAGAGCAGTAAAAACATAACTTCTCTTTGCAACTTTATTCCCCAGCTACCCCCCTCCTCCCAAAAAATCATTTCACTTTATCAGCTTTCTATGCACTAACCTTTACATTCACAGAGTTGTAAAATGTCTGGGATTTAATTAATTGTGTGTGGTTTCATCAAATAGTCTGTTTTCCAAGAGGTTAGCAGGAGGGCTAATTAAAAAGTCCAGAATGGTTGGGGCGTGTGGGTGGTTCAGTTAAGTATCTGCCTTCGGCTCAGGTCATGATCGGTCCTGGGATCAAGTCCCATATCGGGCTCCCTGCTCAGCACGGAGTCTGCTTCTCCCTCTCCCTCTCCCCTTGCTTGTGCTCACTCTCTGACAAGTAAATAAATAAAATCTTAAAAAAAAAAAAAAAAAAAAAAAAAACTTGGGGCACCTGGGTGGCTCAGTGGGTTAAGCATCTGCCTTTGGCTCAGGTCATGATCCCAGGGTCCTGGGATTGAGTCCCACATCGGGCTCCTTGCTCATCAGGGAGCCTGCGTCCCCCTCTGCCTGCCACTCCCCCTGCTTGTGCGCTCTCTTTCTCTGACAAATAAATAAATAAAATCTTTGTTAAAATAAAATAAAATAAAATAAAATAAAATGAAATGAAATGAAATGAAATGAAATGAAAAACTTGCATGGTATAAAAAGGTCACACGATCACCATTTTGCCTTGCTTTGTATTAATTTTCCTGAAGAGTATTTTGAGGCAAAGTCTTTAAAATACACTGGTTATTCCCTGTGTCTATAAGTACCAAAGAAAAGAAAAACATCAACTCTAGTTTGCCGAGGCAAAAAGTCAAAAGAAGGCCTCTACCTAAAACTGTAAGCTAGAAACTAGACAAGAAAAATAAACATTTAAAAGACTTTGCTCAAAAACTGTACTTAAATATATTTAAGACTATTCTGACAAAGTGACTTACAGAACTATCGGAAAGAACTTGTGGGGGCAGGAGTTAAGATGGAGGAGGAGTAGGGGACCCCTCTTTCAGCTTCGGAGCACCTGCGAACCACACTGAGATGGAGCTCCGGAGCGCGCAAGGGCAACTGCAGTGTTAGAAACACAAAGGACAGAGACGCGCTGGCCCTGGAAGTGAGGGCTGGGACGCCGGGTGTGGGGCGCACATCCCTGATGCTGCAGGGTTGAGCAGCACCAACAGTAACAGAGTTACAGAGGCCAGAACATCAGTGGAGAACGGTCCGCGATCCCTCTGTTCTGAGACAGAGGCTGAGATTTGGCAACTGC
The DNA here is from genome assembly GCF_017311325.1 of Ursus maritimus. Lineage (NCBI taxonomy): Eukaryota > Metazoa > Chordata > Mammalia > Carnivora > Ursidae > Ursus > Ursus maritimus. The sequence goes on from NW_024425008.1 coordinate 40,074,283, forward strand.
TGCTCTGACTCTCAGAAGAGGCACAACAAACCGCCAGGGAAAGCACCAGAGAACAAAAGCCTGGAAATACCGGCTCACAGTGTGCCCATCCCCATCCCCCCCTCGCAGGGGACACGGAAACTCTACCCAAATAGGGTTGACTGAGTATTGGCGCGGCAGGCCCCTCCCCCAGAAGGCAGGCTGAAAAATCAAGAACCCCACATCCCTAAGGTCCCTATAAAACAAGTGCGCACTGCCTGGGTCCCGGTCAATAATTTGGGCTCTGGACAACCCCACAACCTCTCCTCATCAGAATGACGAGAAGGAGAAGTCCCCCCCAGCAAAGAAAAGACAATGAGTCTGTGGCCTCTGCCACAGAACTAATGGATATGGATATAACCAAATTATCAGAAATGGAGTTCAGAGTAACAATGGTCAAGATGATGTGTAGACTTGAAAAAAGTATTAACGAAAATGTTAATGAGAATATAGAATCTCTAAGGGCAGAAATGAGAGCAAATCTGGCAGAAAATAAAAATTCTATGAACCAAATGCAGTCAAAACTAGAGGCTCTGACGGCCAGGGTGAATGAGGCAGAAGGATGTATCCGCGAATTGGAGGATGGGTTAGTAGAAGAGAAAGCTAAAATAGAAACTTGGCTCAAAAAAATCCAATCTCAAGAATGTAGGTTA
>NW_024425008.1:40074963-40100772 GCF_017311325.1 Ursus maritimus
GGAAGAGAAAACTAGGAAGGTATTGCAGTAAGGCAGGTGAGAATAATGTGGTGGGTGGCTTGGATCATAGGTGTTAGCAGTGGGGGTGTGGCAATAATTTGAACTTGAGCACGTATTTTGCTTGTAGGACTAACTGAATTTGCTGACATATTGGCTGTGGGATGAGAGAGAAATAGCAGAGACCAGGGTGGCTCTGGGGTTTTAGCTGAGTTACCCAAAGGTGAAATTGCTGATAACTAGGTGGGGAAGACTGAAAATAGTTTGGAGAGGAAGCTCTGGAATTCACTTTGGACATCATACTTGTGAAATACCCATGACATCCAGGAGAGATATCAGCAAGGTAATTGGATGCTACTGTCTGCATTTGATGGTGGAGACTATAGACTAAGGTTATAAACTTGGGAGATAAGCTGGTGGGACCAGAAGAGATCACAAGCGAAAGTGATGGTAGATGGGAAAGAGAAGAAGATCGAACTGTTGAGATCCGTCAACATTTACAGGTCACTGAAGTGGAGCCCGGAACCAATAAAGAGAAGAGAATGGACGTGTGGTAGGAAGCAAAGTGAAGATAGGGTTTTTAAGGAAGAAGATAGGAACAGTTGTGTCAAATGGTGCTGAAAGGTTAATTAAGATAGGAGCTGCCAGTTGGCCCTAATTATGCTTAACACTATGGAATTTGTTGGTGACCTTGACAAGCACAGTTTCTGTAGGGAGGTGAGTAGGGTAAGTACCTGATAGGGGTACATGAGAGGAGTTAGGTAGAGAGCAACTGGAGACCGTGAAGAATAGAGAAATTAGAGAAATTTTTGCTGTTAAGGGAAGGATTGGAAAATGGGGCAGTGGCTGAAGAGTATGTGGGTCAAGTGAAGAATTTCTAACGAAGCTTATATATATAAGTTGGACAAGAAGGATCCAGTAGAAAGTCAGAAGCTATAGCATGAGGAAAAGCAGCGTGAAACTGGACTTAACATCTTTTTTTTTTTTTTTTTTTAAGATTTCATTTATTTATTTGACAGAGAGAGAGCCAGCGAGAGAGGGAACACAGGCAGGGAGGTGGGAGAGGGAAGAAGCAGGCTTGCCAGGAGGAGCCTGATGGGCTCGATCCCAGGACTCCGGAATTACTCCTGAGGCCGAAGGCAGATGTTTAAACGACTGAGCCAGCCAGGCGCCCCTGGAATAACTCTTTGAGTCGACAAGAGGGGATGGAATCTAGTGAATGAGGGGAGGTGTGGTTCTTTGCTGGGAGCACAAGAAAATTCATCATGGTAGAAGGAGAGGAAGACAGAGAATATGGGCATCAGTTTTGTTAAGTGGGCGAGATAAATAGCTTGTGGAAATTTTTTGGTTTTTGCTTTTTAACTGGCTCTGTTTTCTCAGTGAAATAAAAATAAAATCATCCAGATAGTTTGAGGAGAGAAGAGATTGAAGTGAAGCGTTTTAGAAGGCCTGAAAACTAAGAATGGTTGGGGCGTCTGGATGGTTCAGTCTAGATTAAGTGTCTGACTCTTTGATTTCAGCTTCAGGTCATGATCTCCAGGGTCTGAGATCAAGCCCTGTGTGGGGCCCACAATCAGTGGGGAATCTAAGCTTCGGGTCTACCACCTCCCTCCTGTGCCTCGCTTGCCCTATCTGCCTGCTCGCCCTCTCTCTCTCTTTCTCAAATAAATAAATAAAATCTTAAAAGAATGGTGCCAGGCAACAATAATAGTTGATATCAGTAATCTAAAGTGAGATCATGGGCTCCTGGGTGGTCCTAAAGTGTTAGACTCTTGATTTCGGCTCAGGTCATGATCTTGGGTTGTGGGGATCATGTCCTGCATAGCATGGAGTCTGCTTAGATCCTCTCCTCTGTCCCTTCCTGTTAGTGTGTTTTCTCTCTCTCAAATAAATAAAATAAATAAATAAATAAATAAATAAATAATAAAGTCAGATCATTAGTGTGGTGATGCTAAAGGTGTTTGTTGTTTCTGTCTTTTCCCTCAGCCATGTTTACTTTTATAGGTGTAAGTACAGAATAGCAGTGATCTGATTTTAACTCTGGATTTGTGTTTAGCCAGAAAGGTAGAGTGATTATAAGAAGCTGACTCTTTGGAATGTAAGCTAGAGTTGGAGGGAGAGAAAACCTGGAAGGAATGGAGGACAGTGAAAGTGATAGGACTGTAATTTCCTGGAGGAGGTTATGTCTAGACAGAATGACCTTTGAAGATGGAGGGGTGTTGTGTTTAATGGAAGGAGGGGGCTACAAGGTATGCTAGACATGTTGAGATTTTGGAGGGCGTTGCAAGTGATTGGTAATTCTAAGACCGTGTGGGACCACATACACTGAGGATGGTTAAGGTAGACTCTTGAAGGAGAATCGCTGGAATTGCAGAGAGGACCAAAAGACTGAGAGGCGTAGGATTTTGCAAGGATTACATCTATGGGGATAATAAAATCTCCAAGGATTATGAGGGAATCAGTATTAGAGAATGACAGTGCTGACAGAAGCCAAATTTTTTTTTTTTTGTGGAATGGGGTCGCTTTGTTTCTGGCTGGGGTGGTAGAATGGCTCCGAGCGCAGAATGGTGAGTTGAATACTCTGATGGAACTCAACTCGCTGAAGTAGAAGATTCACTGGGGGAGGGGAAGATGATCGCTCTAGAAATGGCAGTGAAGAGAGGGAAAAATAAAAATAAAATGGAAAGGAAGAAATGCTTCAAGTAAATACGTTAGAAAATTTCAAGAACTGGAAGGATTTGAGCTTCCAGGTTGAAAGGGCTCGTGAATTCCAGCATAATGGATGAGTAGAGCCACGCCTAAAGCAATTTCATTTTGCAGTTTCTTAGAATATTGGGAACAAGCACTGTTCTAAAAGCTTCAAGAAAGAGAGAGAGAGAGAGAGGAGGAAGAAGGAAAAGAAAGAGAGAGAAGGGAGGGAGGGAAGGAAGGACGGGAAGGGAAGGATGGAAGGAAGGGAGGGAAAGATACAGTTAAAGGATCAAGAATTTAGAATTGCATTTTCGACTTCCTACGTTGCAATGTCCTAGAAACTGAAGAAAATGGAGCAATGCTTTCAGACTCCCTAGGGAAATGACTTGAGGAGTAGAATTCAGTACTGCAGACAACTATAGTTAAAATATGGAATAAAGACATTTTCAGAAGTGTAAGGCAGTACAAACGTGTATTTCATATATCCTCTCTATGAAGAAGGTGCTAGAGAATGTGGAGCAAGGAGCCAATCAGTCAGAGGATGTGGATTAGTACAGCGCCAAAAGGACCCTGCATAAGAGAAAGAGTAAGAGGAAATCCCTAGTGGATGATGCAGCGTGAGTAGTGAGTTCCCAGGATTGAAGGCTGTGTGCAAGGGCCCAGGTGCAGATGGTCTGTACTGCAGCAAAGCCATAAGCTTCTGCAGAAATGTTCTCCCAAGGAGAGGAACTGGTGTGCTCTGATCTATTTGAAGTATTGAGAGCGCCTCACCAGTAGTGGAAGAATTTAGAAATAAATTAGAAATAAGGTTTAAACAAATTAAAAGTTATAGCTGGTGAAAAAGTTGCCCAAAAGGAGAAATGTTCATTTTGACTCTGTGGCTCATTGTAAGTAAGTATTTACTGAGTTATGACAAAAGTAAAGACAGATAATTGAACTAATAAAAATTAAGAACTCATTTGGGATTATTGAGGGGACAGAGTGTGTGTGTTTGCAGTGAGGTTTTGGGAAAGAGCTAAGTTATCATCTGCCATAGTGGGAAGTTTCAATAGATTAATAACACTTTAAAAAATCAGAAAATAAGAGTGTAAGAATGTCATATTTAAGACTTGGAGGTAAATACCAAAAGAAACAGTAAAGAGGTGAAAGCTGCTGTCTCTTTGGGAATTGGAAATGGGTGGGGGTGGGGGAGAAATTATTGTTTTTCTTAATATGTTTTGTAGAATTGTTTCTTTTAAACTATAAGTTTGATAAACAAAAAAAACAAGCCAGAAACAATAAGCAGGCATATATATATATATAAAATATAATCTATAAAAATTGGTTGGTGGATGCAAGTCTCTCTCCCCGCTATGAGGAGAAAACTATCACAGACTTGTCACATGTTATATTCTCAAGTATAACTCGTTCATTTCCATTAACTCTTCTCTTCCTTTGAATAGAATGGACTTTTCTAAAATTCTTAAACTGCATTTTTCTTGACTGGGATTCCCTACAAAGGAATTTTCTTTATAATAGAGCCCAAAAGGGTATAGGGCAATATTCAGAGAGAGTCACCAAAAACTAACTTCTCGTGTCTCCCAACTTCTCTTTATCTTTTCTTCAGAGCACAGGCGGTCAATGGAAACTGCCTTTGTCTATGGGACCACATACAAGTTTGTGCTAACTCACTGAGACTGCCCTTTTGGAAAGTATTGGGTATGTACAAGAGGCATATGTCAACGGTTTTAAGTTTGCTTCTTACATTACTTATTCCACCATCTCCATCAGACTCCTCGCATCATGGACTTGAGGGATGTAAGCACATTGTGAGATATATAAATGAAACTTCGTGACTCCCATCATTATTATTGTCTGCCAATTCTACAGTTGCAAATGAGAAATTAAATGTGCAGAAGGTCGTGTTAGGGCTATAGTGACAAGAAGGATACCTGATAAGCCACAATGATGTGATCCTGGATTTTTAAGGTATTTTTAGGTATTTTAGGAATAGATCTCCACAGTGATCAGATAGTAAAATAACAGCTTTGATAACTAAGTTCGAAGTTCTTTCTAACTTTCTTTTTTTATGCTTCATCTATTTTATTTTATTTTTTTATTTTATTTTATTTTATTTTATTTTATTTATTTTATTTTTATTTTTTAAATATTTTTTTATTATGTTAGTCATCGATTTGGTATCCCTGGTTTTTGATGTACATGTTCATGATTATTAGTTAGTATAACACCCAGTGCACCATGCAATACGGTCCCTCCTTACTACCCATCCACCCAGCTATCCCATTCCCCTACCCGCCTCCCCTCCGAAGCTCCTCAGTTTTGTTTCTCAGAGTCCATACTCTCTCATGCTTCCACTCCCCCTTTATGATAACCCGCCTTTTTATAAAAAAAGATTTTATTTGTTTGACAGGAGATAGAGAGCAGCCAGCCAGAGAGGAAACACAAGCAGGGGGAGTGAGAGAGAGAAGAAGTGGCCATAGTGGAAGAGCCTAGATGTGGGCTCAATCCTCCATACGCTCGTTGGATCATGCCCTGAGCCGGTGAGGCAGACGCTTAGACCGCTGTGCCACCATGGCGCCCCTACCCCCCTTTATCCCTTTCTTCTCCCTACCGACCTTCCAGTTCTTATGTTCCATAGAATGAGAGAAACCACATGATAATTGTCTTTTCTGCTTGACTTATTTCACTTAGCATTATCTCCCTCCAGTGCTGTCCTATGTTGCAGCAAATGTTGAGAATCGCTTCTTTTGATAGCTGAATAATATTCCATTGTCTATATGGACTACAACTTTTAATCCAGTCATCTGTTAAAGCATCTCGGCTCCTTCCACGATTTAGCTTAGCCGCGGAATGACTTGCTATGAACATTGGGGGTGCATATGGTCTCCTTCTCTTCACTACGCATCTGTATCTTCTTGGGGTAAAATACCCAGTAGTGCAATTTTGGGATCATGAGGGTAGATCAGTTTTAACTTGTTAGGGACCTCACACTGTTTTTCCAGAGTGGCTGTACTCAACTATTCCCACCAACAATGTAGGAGGGATCCCCTTTCTCCACATCCTCTCCAACAATTGTTGTCCCTTGCCTTGTCTATTTTGCCATTCTAACTGGCGTAAGGTAGGTTCCCAGTGTGGTTTGATTTGAATTTCCTTGATGGCTAATGATTTTGAACATTTTTTCATGTGTCTGTTGGCCATTTGTATGTCTCATTGGGAAAGTGTTCATATCTTCTGCCCATTTTATGATTTGATTATTTTAGTTTCTATGTATTGAGTTTGAGAGTTCTTTGTAGATCTTGGATACCAGTCTTTTATCTCGTAGTATCAGTTTTGCAAATATTTCTCCATCTCCGTAGGCTTGCCTCTAAGTTTTTTTGACTGTTTCCTTGGCTGGCAGAAAGCTTTTTATCTTGATGAAGTCACCACAAGTTCATTTTATCTTTTTGTTTTCTGCCTTTGGAGATGCTGTCATGAAAAGGTTGCTTGGCTGATGATAGTAGAGGTTGCTGCCTATGCTCTCCTCTAAGATTTTTGATGGATTCCTGTCTCACATCGAGGTCTTTCATCCATTTGGAGTTTATCTTTTGTGCATGGTGTGAGAGAGTGGTCAAGTTTCATTCTTTTCATGTAGACTGTCCAATTCTTCCAGCACCATTTATTGAAGAGACTGTCTTTTTTCCACGGATCTTTTTTCCCTGCTTTATCAAAAATTATTTGCCCAAAAGAGCTGAGAAGTCCATTTCATGGTTCTCATTCTGTTCAATGGTCTAATATTCTTGTTTTTGTGCCAGTACCATGCTGTCTTTTCTGTGATCACAGCTTTGTAGTTGTACAGCTCAAACTGGCATTGTGATGCCCCGGCTTTGTTTTTCCTTTCAACCCAGTTCCTTGGCAATTTGGGGCCTTTTTCTGGTTCCTCCACAAATTTATAGTGCTATTTGTTTCCAGTTCTTTGAAAAAATGTCATTGGTATTTTGATCGGGATAGCATTGAAAGTGTAGATTGCTCTGGGTAGCATGGACATTTTAACTATGTTAATTCTTCTAATCCATGAGCATGGAATATTTTTCCATCTTTTTGTGTCTTCTTCAGTGTCTTTCAAGAGTGATTTGTAGTTTCTAAAATATAGATCCTTTACGTCTCTGGTTAAGTTAATTCCAAGGTAATGTATGATTTTTGTTGCTATTGTAAATGGGATGGATTCCCTAATTTCTCTTTCTTCAGTCTCGTTATTCGTGTATAGAAATGCAACTGATTTCTGAGCATTGATTTTGTATCCCGCCACATTACTGAATTGCTCTATAACTTCTAATAGTTTGGGAGTGGCTTCTTTTGGGTTTTCCATATAGAGTTTCATGTCATCTGTGGAGAGACAGTTTGACTTCTTCTTTGCCAATTTGGTTACCTTTTATCCCTTTTTGTTGTCTGATTGCTGTTGCAAGTACTATGTTGAATAGTGGTGGCGAGAGTGGGCATCCTTGTCATGTTCCTGATCTTAAGGGAAAGGCTTCCAGCTTTTCCCCATTGAGAATGATATTTGCTGTAGGCTTTTCATAGATGATTTTTATGAGATTGAGGAATGTGCCCTCTATCCCTACACTCTGAAGGGTTTTAATCAGGAAGGGATGCTGTATTTTGTCAAATGCTTTTTCTGCATCTATTGAGAGAATCATATGATTTTTGGCTTTTTTCTTGCTGATAACGTCTATGACACTGATAGATTTGCGAATGTTGAACCACCCTTGCATCCCAGGGATGTCCCCTGGTCATGATGGATAATCCTTTTATTGTACTGTTGGATTCTATTAGCCAGATCTTGTTGAGGATTTTGGCGTCCATATTCATTAAAATCGGTCTGTAATTCTCCTTTTTGATGGTCTTTGCCTGGTTAGGGGGTCAAGGTAATATTGGCCTCATAGAATGAGTTTGGTAGCTTTTCTTCTGTTTCTATTTTTGAAATAGCTTTGGAGAATAGGTATTATTTCTTCTTTGAGTGTTTGGTAGGATTTCCCAGGAACACCGTACAGGCCTGGAGTTTTTGTTTTTGGAAGCACTGACATCACTGACTCAATCTCTTCATAATTAATTGGCCTGTTTAAAAATCAATTTCTTCCTGTTTCAGTCTTGGTAGTTTATAGGTTTCCAAGGCCTCCATCTCTTTCAGGTAGCAATTGGCATATAGCTGATAAAGCATCTAATAATAGTTTTCAATTTCGTTGGTATTGGTTTGACCTCTCCTTTTTCATTCTTAATTTTATTAATTTGGGTCCTTTCTCTATTCTTTTGGATAATCTTGCCAGTGGTCTGTCAATTTTATTGATTATCTCAAAGAACCAGCTGTTACCTGTTGATCTGCTCTCTACTGTGCTCCTGGTTTCTTTTTTTTTTTTAAGAATTTTATTTGTTTATTTGACAGAGATAGAGACAGCCAGCGAGAGGGGAACACAAGTAGGGCGAGTGGGAGAGGAAGAAGCAGGCTCACAGCAGAAAGAGTGATGTGGGGCTCGATCCCATAACGCCGGGATCACGCCCTGGCGCTGAAGGCAGGCGCAACACGCTGTGCCGCACCCGAAGCGGCGCTCGGTTTCTAGTCATCCATTTCGCCCTAATCGGGTCAACTGCTTCCTTGTGCGTGAATTAGGTGCTCCTCTGTTGCTGTTCCAGCCTTGAGGTGAGAATATAACTTTTCCACTCTTTTAGATTTTTCTATTCTTTTGAGTGAGGCTTGGATGCTATGTATTTCCCTAGGACTGCCTTTGCAGTATCCGCAGTTTTGGACCGTTGTGTTTCATTTTCGATTGTTCTTCATAAATTGTTTAAATTGATTTTTGATTTCCAGTTTTGTCGAATCATTCTTGAGCAGGATGGTTCTTAGTCTCCAAGTGTTTGAGTTTCTTCCAAATTTTTCCTTGTGGTTGAGTTTCAATTTCAAAGCGTTTGTGTGCTGAGAATATGAGGGAATAATTTCAGATCTTTTGGTATCCAGTTGAGACCTGTTTTGTGCAGAACACGTGTCTATTCTTGAGAATGTTCCATGGGCAGATGTAGAATGAGTATTCTTTGGTTCTGGTGTGTAGTGTTCTATATATATCTATGGGGTCCAACTTCGTCGAAGAGTGTGGCATTAGCTCTTGTTTCTTTGTCAATTTTCTGTTAGGTGCTCTATTTCTGATAGTGGAGTGTTGAGGTCCCTACTATTAATGAATTTTTATCTATATGTCTCTTTATTGTGGTTAAGAGTTGGCTTGGTAATCTTCTGCTCCCCTTGGGTTATTCATATATATTTATAATTGTCATATCCACTTGTTGGATACATCCTTTTAAGAAATATAGTGCCCTTCGATGTCTAACTTATGGTCTTTAGTTTAAAATCCGACCTGTCTGATATGAGAATTGGTACCCCAGCTTTCTTTTGAGGTCCATTGGCATGAAAGATGGTATTCCATCCCTTTACTTTCATCTGGATGTATCTTTGGGTCCAAAATTAGTCTCTTGTAGACAGCAAATAGATGTCATGTCTTTTTATCAGTCTGCACACCTGTGGTGCTTTAGGGAGACATTTAGGCCATTTACATTGGGCTGATTATTGAGAGATATGATTTTAATGATGCCATGTTGCCTGTAAAGTCTTTTGTTTCTATAGACTATGACTTTCTGCTTGTATCATCCTTGGGGCCTTTTTACTTTTATAGAACCCTCCCCTTAATATCTCCTTGTAGGGCTGGTTTCGTGTTACGAATTGGTTAGTGACTGGCGATTCTGGAAGGTCTTTATTTCTCCATCAATTCTGAATGACAACCTTGCTGGATAAGGATCCTTGGCTGCATGTTTTCTCTGAAAGAGCTTTAAAAATGACCCCAACCCTTTCTCTCATTCCAGATCTGTGTAGACAGGTCTGACGTAATTCTGATACCTTTGCCTTGGTACGTGAGAAATTTCTTTGCCTTGGCTGCTTTCACCATCAATTCTGAATGACAGCCTTGCTGGATAAAGGATCCTTGGCTGCATGTTTTTCTCTGAAAGAGCTTTAAAAATGTCCCCACCTTTCTCTCATTCCAGGTCTGTGTAGACAGGTCTGACGTAATTCTAATACCTTTGCCTTGGTACATGAGAAATTTCTTTGCCCTGGCCGCTTTCAATACTGTATCCTTGGATCTAATGTTTGTGAAATGCACTATGACGTGACGTGGTGTAGGTTTGTCGTGGTTGAGCTTGGGAGGGGTCCTCTCTCTGCCTCTGGACCGCGAATGTTTGTTTCCTTGCTAGATTAGAGAAGTTTTCAGCTACAATTTGTTAAAATATCTCTTCTAGACCTCTGTTTTCTCCACCCCTGGGGATGCCAATGATTCTGACATTGGAACGTTTCATTGAGTCAGTAATCTCCTGTCTATTCTTGAGATTGGATTTTTTGAGCGTTTCTTTTTAGCTTTCTTTCTACTAACCCATCCTCCATTGCGGATACATCCTTCTGCCTCATTCACCCTGGCCGTCAGAGCCTCTAGGTTTTGACTGCATTTGGTTCATAGAATTTTTATTTTCTGCCAGATTTCTCTCATTTCTGCCCTTAGAGATTCTATATTCTCATTAACATTTTCGTTAATACTTTTTCAAGTCTACACATCATCTTGACCATTGTTACTCTGAACTCCATTTCGATAATTTGGTTATATCCATATCCATTCAGAATTGATGGAGAAATAAAGACCTTCCAGAATCGCCAGTCACTAACCAATTTCGTAACCACGAAACCAGCCCTACAGGAGATATTAAGGGGGAGGGTTCTATAAAAGTAAAAAGGCCCCAAGGATGATACAGAACAGAAAGTCATAGTCTATAGAAACAAAGACTTTACAGGCAACATGGCATCATTAAAATCATATCTCTCAATAATCAGTCTCAATGTAAATGGCCTAAATGCTCCCATAAAGCACCACAGGGTTGCAGACTGGATAAAAAGACATGACCCATCTATTTGCTGTCTACAAGAGACTAATTTTGGACCTAAAGATACATCCAGACTGAAAGTAAAGGGATGGAATACCATCTTTCATGCCAATGGACCTCAAAAGAAAGCTGGGGTACCAATTCTCATATCAGACAGGTCGGATTTTAAACTAAAGACCATAGTTAGACATACAGAAGGGCACTATATTATTCTTAAAGGATGTATCCAACAAGTGGATATGACAATTATAAATATATATATGCGACCCAACAGGGGAGCAGCAAGATACACAAGCCAACTCTTAACCACAATAAAGAGACATATAGATAAAAATACACTAATAGTAGGGGACCTCAACACTCCACTATCAGCAATAGATAGATCACCTAAGCAAGAAATCAGCAAAGAAACAAGAGCTTTGAATGCCATACTCGACGAGTTGGACCTCATAGATATATATAGAACACTACACCCCAGAACCAAAGAATACTCATTCTATTCTAATGCCCATGGAACATTCTCAAGAATAGACCATGTTCTGGGACAAAAAACAGGTCTCAACCGATACCAAAAGATTGAAATTATCCCCTGCATATTCTCAGACCACAACGCTCTGAAATTGGAACTCAACCACAAGGAAAAATTTGGAAGAAACTCAAACACTTGGAGACTAAGAACCATCCTGCTCAGGAATGACTCGATAAACCAGGAAATCAAAAATCAAATTAAACAATTTATGGAGACCAATGAGAATGAAAATACAACAGTCCAAAACCTATGGGATACTGCAAAGGCAGTCCTAAGGGGGAAATACATAGCCATCCAAGCCTCACTCAAAAGAATAGAAAAATCTAAAATGCAGTTTTTATATTCTCACCTCAAGAAGCTGGAACAGCAACAGAGGGACAGGCCTAATCCACGCACGAGGAAGCAGTTGACCAAAATTAGAGCTGAAATCAATCAAGCAGAAACCAGAAGTACAGTAGAGCAGATCAACAGGACTAGAAGCTGGTTCTTTGAGAGAATCAATAAAATTGACAGACCACTGGCAAGACTTATCCAAAAGAAAAGAGAAAGGACCCAGATTATTAAAATTATGAATGAAAAAGGAGAGGTCACGACGAACACCATTGAAATTGGAAGGATTATTAGAAATTTTTATCAACAGCTATATGCCAATAAACTAAGCAATCTGGAAGAGATGGAATCCTTCCTGGAAACCTATAAACTACCAAGATTGAAACCGGAAGAAATTGATTCCTTAAACAGGCCAATTAATTATGAAGAAATTGAGTCAGTGATAAACAACCTTCCAAATAACAAAACTCCAGGCCCGGACGGTTTTCCTGGGGAATTCTACCAAACATTCAAAGAAGAAATAATACCTATTCTCCTAAAGCTATTTCAAAAAATAGAAACAGAAGGAAAGCTACCAAACTCATTCTATGAGGCCAATATTACCTTGATCCCCAAACCAGGCAAAGACCCCATCAAAAAGGAGAATTACAGACCGATTTCCCTAATGAATATGGACGCCAAAATCCTCAACAAGATACTTGCTAATAGAATCCAACAGTACATTAAAAGGATTATCCATCACGATCAAGTGGGATTCATACCTGGGATGCAAGCGTGGTTCAATATTCGCAAATCAATCAGCGTGATACATCATATCAACAAGAAAAGACTCAGGAACCATATGATCCTCTCAATCGATGCCGAAAAAGCATTTGACAAAATACAGCATCCTTTCCTGATTAAAACCCTTCAGAGTGTAGGAATAGAAGGTACATTTCTCAATCTCATAAAAGCCATCTATGAAAAGCCTACTGCAAATATTATTCTCAATGGGGAAAAGCTGGAAGCCTTTCCCTTAAGATCAGGAACTCGACAAGGATGCCCACTCTCGCCACTATTATTCAACATAGTACTAGAAGTCCTTGCAACAGCAATCAGACGACAAAAAGGGATCAAAGGTATTCAAATTGGCAAAGAAGAAGTCAAAATGTCTCTCTTTGCAGATGACATGATACTCTATATGGAAAACCCAAAAGAAGCCACTCCCAAACTATTAGAAGTTATAGAGCAATTCAGTAACGTGGCGGGATACAAAATCAATGCTCAGAAATCAGTTGCATTTCTATACACGAATAACGAGACCGAAGAAAGAGAAATTAGGGAATCCATCCCATTTACAATAGCACCAAAAACCATACGTTACCTTGGAATTAACTTAACCAGAGACGTAAAGGACCTATATTCTAGAAACTATAAATCACTCTTGAAAGACATTGAGGAAGACATAAAAAGATGGAAAGATATTCCATGCTCATGGATCGGAAGAATTAACATAGTTAAAATGTCCATGCTACCCAGAGCAATCTACACTTTCAATGCTATCCCGATCAAAATACCAAGGACATTTTTCAAAGAACTGGAACAAACAGTCCTTAAATTTGTATGGAAACAGAAAAGGCCCCGAATCTCCAAGGAACTGTTGAAAAGGAAAAACAAAGCTGGGGGCATCACAATGCCGGATTTCGAGCTGTACTACAAAGCTGTGATCACAAAGACAGCATGGTACTGGCACAAAAACAGACACATAGACCAATGGAACAGAATAGAGAGCCCAGAAATGGACCCTCGGCTCTTTGGGCAACTAATATTTGATAAAGCAGGAAAAAACATCCGGTGGGAAAAAGACAGTCTCTTCAATAAATGGTGCTGGGAAAATTGGACAGCTACATGCAAAAGAATGAAACTTGACCACTCTCTCACACCATACACAAAAATAAACTCCAAATGGATGAAAGACCTCGATGTGAGACAGGAATCCATCAAAATTCTAGAGGAGAACATAGGCAGCAACCTCTACGACATCGGCCAAAGCAACCTTTTTCATGACACATCCCCAAAGGCAAGAGAAACAAAAGATAAAATGAATTTATGGGACTTCATCAAGATTAAAAGTTTCTGCACATCCAAGGAAACAGTCAGAAAAACTAAGAGGCAGCCCACGGAATGGGAGAAGATATTTGCAAATGACACTACAGATAAAGGACTGGTATCCAAGATCTACAAAGAACTTCTCAAACTCAATACACGAGAAACAAATAAACAAATCAAAAAATGGGCAGAAGATATGAACACTTTTCCAATGAAGACATACAAATGGCTAACAGACACATGAAAAAATGTTCAAAATCATTAGCCATCAAGGAAATTCAAATCAAAACCACACTGAGATACCACCTTACGCCAGTTAGAATGGCAAAAATAGACAAGGCAAGAGACAACAATTGTTGGAGAGGATGTGGAGAAAGGGGATCCCTCCTACATTGTTGGTGGGAATGCAAGTTGGTACAGCCACTCTGGAAAACAGTGTGGAGGTCCCTTAACAAGTTAAAAACTGATCTACCCTATGATCCCACAATTGCACTACTGGGTATTTACCCCAAAGATACAGACGTAGTGAAGAGAAGGGCCATATGCACCCCAATGTTCATAGCAGCATTGTCCACAATAGCTAAATCGTGGAAGGAGCCGAGATGCCCTTCAACAGATGACTGGATTAAGAAGTTGTGGTCCATATAGACAATGGAATATTATTCAGCTATCAAAAAGAACGAATTCTCAACATTTGCTGCAACATGGACAGCACTGGAGGAGATAATGCTAAGTGAAATAAGTCAAGCAGAGAAAGACAATTATCATATGGTTTCTCTCATCTATGGAACATAAGAACTAGAATGATCAGTAGGGGAAGAAAGGGATAAAGAAAGGGGGGTAATCAGAAGGGGGAATGAAACATGAGAGACTATGGACTATGAGAAACAAACTGAGGACTTCAGAGGGGAGGAGGGTGGGGGAATGGGATAAGCTGGGGATGGGTAGTAAGGAGGGCACGTATTGCATGGTGCACTGGGTGTTATACACATTAAGCGTCTGCCTTCGGCTCAGGGCATGATCCCGGCGTTATGGGATCGAGCCCCACATCAGGCTCTTCCACTATGAGCCTGCTTCTTCCTCTCTCACTCCCCCTGCTTGTGTTCCCTCTCTGGCTGGCTGTCTCTATCTCTGTCAAACAAATAAAATCTTTTTTTTAAAAAAAAGGCGGGTTATCATAAGGGGGAGTGAAGCATGAGAGAGTATGGACTCTGAGAAACAAACTGAGGGCTTCGGAGGGGAGGCGGGTAGGGGAATGGGATAGGCTGGTGATGGGTAGTAAGGAGGGCACGTATTGCATGGTGCACTGGGTGTTATACGCAACTAATGAATCATCGAACATTACATCAAAAACCAGGGATGTACTGTACGATGACTAACATAATAAAAAAATATTTAAAAAATAAAAATAAAATAAATAAAATAAAATAAAATAAAATAAAATAAAATAAAATAAAATAGATGAAGCATAAAAAAAAGAAAGAAAGAACTTCTGGAACTTAGTTATCAAAGCTGTTATTTTACTATCTGATCACTGTGGGAGATCTATTCCTAAAATACCTAAAATACCTAAAATTCCAGGATCACATATTGTGGCTTATCCGTATTTTCCTTGTTCACCTTAGCCTAACATCACCTCTGCACATTTAATTTCATTTGCAGACTGTAGAATGGCAGACAATAATAATGATGGAGATTTCCAGTTTCATTTATATATTCACATGTGCTTACAATTCCCCTCGAAGTCCATGATGCGAGAGTCTGATGGAGATGGTGAATAAGTAATGTGAAAGAAGCAAACTTAAAACCGTTGACATATGCCTCTTGTACATACCCAATACTTTCCAAAAGGGCAGTTTCCGTGGTTAGCACAAACTTGTATGTGGTCCCATAGACAAAGGCAGTTTCCATGACCGCCCTGTGCTCTGAAGAAAAGATAAGAGAGTTGGGAGACACGAGAAGTTAGTTTTTGTGACTCTCTCTGAATATTGCCCTATACCCTTTTAGGCTCTATTATAAAGAAAAATTCCTTGTAGGGAATCCCAGTCAAGAAAATGCAGTTTAAGAATTTATGAAAAGTCCATTCTATTCAAGGAAAGAGAAGAGTTAATAGGAAATAGAAACGAGTTATACTTGAGAATATAACATGTGACAAGTCTGTGATAGTTTTCTCCTCATAGCAGGGAAGAGACTATGCATCCACCAACCAATTTTTATAGATTATATTTTATATATGTATATGCCTGCTTATTGTTTCTGGCTTGGTTTTTTGTTTATCAAACTTATAGTTTAAAAAGAAACAATTCTACAAAACATATTAAGAAAAACAATAATTTCTCCCCCACCCCCACCCCATTTCCAATTCCCAAGAGACAGCAGCTTTCAATTCTTTTACTGTTTCTTTTGGTATTTACCTCCAAGTCTTTAAATGACATTCTTACACTCTTATTTTCTGATTTTTTAAAGTGTTATTAATCTATTGACTTCCCACTATGGCAGATGATAACTTAGCTCTTTCCCAAAACCTCACTCCACAAACACACACACTTCTGTCCCCTCAATAATCCCAAATGAGTTCTAATTTTTATTAGTTCAATTATCTGTCTTTACATTGTCATAACTCAGTAAATACTACTTACAAGTGAGCCACAGAGTGCAAAATGAACATTTCTCCTTTTTTGGGCAACTTTTTCACCAGCTATAACTTTTTAATTTGTTTAAACTTATTTCTAATTTATTTCTAAATTCTTCCACTACTGGTGAGCGCTCTCAATACTTCAAATAGATCAGGCACACTAGCAGTTCCTCTCCTTGGAGACATTTCTGCAGAGCTTATGGCTTTGCTGCAGTACAGACTACTGCACCTGGGCCTGCTACACAGCTTCAATCCTGGGAACTCACTACTCACGTCTGCATCATCCTGGGGATTCTCTTACTCTTTCTCTTATGCAGGGTCCTTTGGCCTGTAATCCACATCCTCTTGACTGATTGGCTCCCTTGCTCCCATTCTCTAGCACCTTCTTGTGAGAGGATATATGAAATACACGTTTTGTGACCTTACACTTCTGAAAGTGTCTTTATTCCATATTTTAACTATAGTTGTCTGCATACTGAATTCTACCTTCAAGTCATTTCCCCTGAGAATTCTGAAAGCATTGCTCCATTTTCTTCAGTTTCTAGGGCTGCAACTGAGAAGTCCAATGCAATTCTAATTCTTGATCCTTTAACTGTATCTTTCCCTCCCTTCCTTCCATCCTTCCTTCCGTCCTTCCTTCCCTCCCTCCCTTCTCTCTCTTTCTTTCCTTCTTCCCTCCCTCACTCTCTCTCTTTCTTTCTTGAAGCTTTTAGAACAGTGCTTGTTCCCAATATTCTGAAACTGCAAAATGAAATGCTTTGGCGTGGCTCTATACTCATCCATTATGCTGGAATTCAACGAGCCCTTTCAACCTGGAAGCTCAAATCCTTCAGTTCTTGGAAATTTTCTCGAAGTATTTACTTGAAGCATTTCTTCCTTTCCATTTTATTTTATTTTCCCTTTTCTCTTCACTGCCATTTCTAGGCAGTCATCTTCCCCTCCCCCAGTGAATCTTCTACTACGCGAGTTGAGTTCCATCAGAGTATTCAACTCACCATTCTGCCTTGGAGCCATCTACCACCCCAGCCAGAAACAAGCACCCCCATTCCACAAAAAAAAATTTAGCTTCTGTCACACTGTCATTCTCTCTAATACTATTCCCTCATAATCCTTGGAGATTTTATTATCCCCATAGATGATACTTGCAAATCCTAGCCTCTCAGTCTTTGGTCCTCTCTGGAGATTCCAGTGATCTCTCTTCAAGTCTACCTTAACCATTCGCTGCTATGGTCCCACACCGGGCCTTGTAATTACCAATCACTTGCAAACCCCTCCAAAATCTCAATGTCTAGCATACCCTTGACCCCCTCCTTCCATAAACACACACACCCCTCCATCTTCAGGTCATTCTGTCTAGCACATAATCCTCCAGGAATTACAGTCCTATCACTTTCACTGTCCTCCATTCCTTCAGGTTTTCTCTTCCCTCTTAACCTAGCTTACATTCCAAGGTCAGTCTTTATAATCACTCCCCTGCCTTTCTGGCTAAAACACAATCCAGGTTAAATCAGATACACTGCTTATTCTGTACTTACACCTATAAAAGTAAACATGGCTGGAGGGAAAGACAAAACAAACACCTTTTAGCATCACCACACTAATGATCTGACTTTATTATTTATTTATTTATTTATTTATTTATTTATTTATTTATTTATTTGAGAGAGAGAAAACACACGAACAGGGGAAGGGACAGAGGGAGAGGATCTTAAGCAGACTCCATGCTTATGCAGGACATGATCCCACAACCCTAAGATCATGACCTGAGCCGAAATCAAGAGTCTAACACTTTAGGACCACCCAGGAGCCCCATGATCTCACTTTAGATTACTGATATCAACTATTATTGTTGCCTGGCAACCATTCTTTTTTTTTTAAGATTTTATTTATTTATTTGAGAAAGAGAGAGAGAGAGGACGAGCAGGCAGATAGGGGCAGGGCACAGGGAGAGGGAGAGAGAGAATCTTAAGCAGATTCCCCACTGATTGTGGAGCCCCACACAGGGCTTGATCTCAGGACCCTGAGATCATGACCTGAGCTGAAATCAAGAGTCAGACACTTAATCTAGACTGAACCATCCAGACGCCCCAACCATTCTTTATTTTCAGGCCTTCTAAAACAACTACTTCATCTCTTCTCTCCTCAAACTATCTGATGATTTTATTTTTATTTCACTGAGAAAACAGAGCCAGTTACAAAAGCAAAACCAAAAAAATTTCCACAAGCATATTTATCTGCCCACTTAACAAAACTGATGCCCATATTCTCTGTCTTCCCTCCTTCTACCATAGATGAATTTTCTGTGCTCCCAGCAAAGAACCACACCTCCCCTCATTCACTAGATTCCATCCCCTCTTGTCGACTCAAAGATGTTATTCCAGGGGCGCCTGGCTGGCTCAGTCGTTAAACATCTGCCTTCGGCTCAGGGAGTAATTCCGGAGTCCTGGGATCGAGCCCCACATCAGGCTCCTCCGCTGGGAGCCTGCTTCTTCCTCTCCCACTCCCCCTGCCTGTGTTCCCTCTCTCGCTGGCTCTCTCTCTGTCAAATAAATAAATGAAATCTTAAAAAAAAAAAAAAAAGATGTTATTCCAGTAATTCTCCCCGCGTTTTCCTCCATGCTATAGCTTCTGCTTTCTACTGGATCCTTCTTGTCAACATATATATATGCTTCTTAAGAAATTCTTCACTTGACCCACATACTCTTCAGCCACTGCCCCATTTTCCTCCTTCCCTTAACAGCAAAATTTCTCTAATTTCTCTATATTCACGGTCTCCAGTTGCTCTCTACCTATTCTCTTGTACCCCTATCAGGCACTTACCCTACCACTCTACAGAAACTGTGCTTGTCAAGGTCACCAACAAATTCCATAGTGCTAAGCATAATTAGGCCAACTGGCAGCTCCTATCTTAATTAACCTTTCAGCACCATTTGACACAACTGTTCCTATCTCTTCCTTAAAACCCTATCTTCACTTTGCTTCCTACCACACAGTCCATTCCTTCTCTTTATTGGTTCCGTCTCACTTCAGTGACCTGTAAATGTTGACGGATCTCAACAGTTCAGTCTTCTTCTCTTTCCCATCTAACATCACTCGCTTTGTGATCTCTTCTGGTCCCACAGCTTTATCTCCCAAATTTATAACCTTAGTCTATATCTCCACCATCAAATGCAGACTAGTAGCATCCAATTACCTTGCTGATATCTCTCCTTGGATGTCTATGGGGTATTTCACAAGTATGATGTCCAAAAGTGAATTCCAGAGCTTCCTCTCCAAACTATTTTCAGTCTTCCCCACCTAGTTATCAGCAATTTCACCTTTCGGGTAACTCAAGCTAAAACCCCAGAGCCACCCTGGTCTCTGCTATTTCTCTCTCACTCCACAGCCAATATGTCAGCAAATTCAGTTAGTCCTACAACCAAAATACTGCTCAAGTTCAAATTTATTGCCACCCCCACTGCTAACACCATGATCCAAGCCACCCACCATTATCTCTCACCTGCCTTACTGCAATACCTTCCTAGTTTTCCTTCCTTATTCTACTATTCCTCCTTCCAGTCTATTCCAAACATTGTATTTCCTGTTAAAATACAAATCAGAGAGTTCTGGTTCCACTGTAGCAACGTAAACCCTCTCTAGCTCATCCTTCTCATTGATGACAATTACAAACTATGGACAATAACCTGAGAACCCTGTAAACAAAAACAGGCTAATTGTAGAGTATTATTTTACAAGTATATTAAATTCAGTGGCATGCTATGTAGCCATCAAGCTTTATGTTTATAAAAATTGTGATTTCCAATAAGTGATTTTATTTCATAGACCATACACCATTTTTAAAATGTCTTGAACGTTTTGTATTAACATGATCAAGGTAAAACCATTAACAAATTAAAGTCCTGAAAGCATAACAATAATTTGTTCATAAGATGTTTATAAACTTCTTTACTACAAAATTACATAATTTTACATATTACAGCTCAAGGTGATGCTGTCAAAATTATATATTTTTTTTAAATCAGGAAAAAGTCAAATAGCGAATGTTAAAATAAAACAGAAAGCCATTCAATCAACATTATTGAATACTGTAAACTACTATACCAGGTACCATGAGGACCACAAGGAAACAAAAATAGTAACTAAGGCTTATAGGACACTCCTATACATCAAAAACTATTTTAATTATTTGAATTCATTTGGTGCTCACAATAACCCTAAGAGACAGGCATAGTTATTTGCACCACCTTACTGATTAGGAAACTAAAGTTACATAAGTTGTGCAAGGTCATAGTGTAAGTCATGGGGGCAATCTGGCTCCAGGGTTTTTGTTCAATCACATTACTATGCTGCCTGCTTAAAGAAAGAAAACATAATGGTAAGGATGCTATTTTAAGTCCTTCGACATACTCAGACAAGTGCAGAGGCACAACAAAGATTAAAAGTTAAATACCTGGTGTTCCGATGGCTCTTACGTAGGAGAATGCAATGTTGGCTTTTCCTTTCAGAGCATTTTCTATGTTCTGAAGGTCTTCCAGAGTGGTAATATATTTTACTTCATTAAAAAGTAGAGAACTGAAATAAACAGAGATGTAATTGGTAGAAGAACCTGACACAGTTATTTAACACATGTTTTCAGTAAGTTAAAAAACCTCATCAAAAAAGAAACATAACTCTTTTGAACAAATTATCAGTAGTGAGAGCCTAAGCATTTTTTTAAAAAGATTTTATTTGAGAGAGAGAGAATGCATGAGCACAAGCAGGCGGAGGTGCAGAAGGAGAGGGAGAAGCAGACTCACTGCTGAGCAGGCAACCCAAGGCGAGACTCCATCCTAGGACCTGGGATCATGACCTGAGTGGAAGGCAGACACTTAACCGACTGAGCCACCCAGGGACCCCAGAACCTAAGCATTTTAATACTGAATTATAATCACTCTCGCAATCATTTTTCTATACCTGAGAACATCAACCAGGAACAGTTGTGAGAAATAGTGCTCCTCCATCACAACTACCTTAATGTATTTAAGTTGTATTCACTAACATCCTACTCTGGCCCAATAATCCCTTAAACATCTCTCAGCCTTGAACATATTTGAGTCCTTTACACATCTAAACTGAAGGCTTTTTTTCACAGCATATAAGGCTCTGCATTATCTACTTCTCCATTTTGTTTTACCATTCCTCATGTCTGCCATACTTTAGACACACCTCAAGGCCTTTGAGCACACAGTTCTCTTTGCTGAAAACGATTCCCTCTGCTCCTTCTCATATATCTGGTCTCAGTTAAGACATCACTGCCTCAGAGAAACCTACCCTGTTAGTCCTCTGTAATTAGGTCTGTAGCATTTTTCTCTTTAATTTCACACTATTTGATCCTTTCTAGCACTTATCACAATTTATAATTGCTTATATATTTATTTACTTGTTTGTCCCTGCATCTCTTATTAAACTTTTACCTTCCTGAATCAAGGAGGTATTTTTTTACATTTGCATATTTTTAAAATTTGCATATTTTAATCGCTACATCCATAACTTAGAATAGAGCCTCGTGCACTCTAAGTAATCAATAAATATTTGTTGAATGAAAGAAAAAGCAGGATGGGAATTATTTATTCTCATTCATTTGAAGAAATGCAAATCCAAAACAGAAGAGCTTACTTACTCAAAAATACATTTACAGAATTGAGGAGCCAGGAACAGAACGTAAAACAGGTCTCTTCATTCCTAATTCAATGATCTTTCCACCTGACCATAATTCTTCCAAATCATCTTTTCAATGTGTAAATCAGACTAATCAATCATATTTCTTCATCCAAAAGAATTTCCTTTTTAAATTTTCTACTTTTATGTAAATTATCTATCCCTAACAACTCATTCTACTTAATCCCCCGTGTGTGTGTGTGTGTGTGTGTGTGTGTGCGCGCGCGCGCGTTTTAGGCTAAAAAATTTGTTCCAAGTCCATAGACTTCTAGCAAACTGTCTCCAATAAATTAGTCAACCATAGTTTCCTCTTGTGGAAAGCATAGCACTTTCTGAGAATACAACAGTTCTTAAACTTTTTGGTCTCAAGATCCTTTTGTACCTTTAAAAATCACTGAGCTCCTCAAAGAGCTTTTGTTTATATAGGTTACATCTATACAGTTACCAAAATAGAAATCAAGACAGCAACCTAAAAATATTTGTTAATTCTTTTAAAAATAATAAACACTATTGCATATTAACACTGTATTTAAAAATAACTAAATTTTCCAAAAGAAAAATTTGGTGATAAGAGTGGCATTGTTTTATATTTTTGCAAATCTCTTTAATATTTGGGCTAAATAAAAGACAGCTGGATTCTCATATCTGCTTCTTCACGCAATCTGTTGTGACATCACACAATACATCGTACAGCCTCTGGAAACTGAATTCATAAAAGAATGAAAATGAAAAAGGCAAATAATGTCTTAGTATTATTATAAAACTACTGTGACTTCATGGATACCCTGAAATAGGTGTCCTAAATTATACTGGCTTACATATTGACCTATACATTATAGATTTCTTCAATTTTTTTAAAAGAAATGTAAAACTTAATCTTCTGTAATTCCCAAGGGTCCTGTTCTGTTTTTAAAAAAATATTTATCAAGCAGTACTATTTGCTAGATATTTTCATGTTTTCATTTAAATCCTCAATGGTATTAAATATTTTTTTGGTAAAAACTGTAAATGCTATTTTATTTTAAACATTTTCGTTTACAGAAAAAAATCAATGATTGGTACCTTTTTACACACTCAGATTTCTCAATATAGACAGATCTTCCTGTTGAGATATCCCCTTACAGTTTCAGTCAAGGAGCATATCAGAGCACAGACAAGGAGACCCAGCCTGGCGCGGGCAGGTCGCCCCGGCTGCCCAGACCTATTTGATAGTGCATGGGTTGAGTTCCACTGGAATAATCACACCTCGCATTCCCTTGCTGGCTGCTGGCGGCAGGTACAGCATCCATACTCACTGATGACCACCAGGGTCATCCATGTGGTTCAGTTTGTAATCAACGTAGTATTCCTGGGCAGACATGGCAGCCATCTGATGCATGGTCCATTTCTGCTTTCACTTTCTGTTCTGCATGACAAAGCACTGTCTGAGCTGCCTGAGGCTGGCTAAGAAACACTTCTAGGAGACAGAGAGCACCAGGACCATGATGAGGCAGGGGAAGATGAGGGCCATGGTGCCTGTGACTCCCTTGTAGATCTGCATGGTGTTCTCAGCATGCTCACTGCTGGGGAGAGCCACAGTAGCCGCTCCAGCGTGCCATCGAGCTGCCCCTCCCTGCCTTCGGCAAGCATGGTGGCCAGACTGGCTGGGAGCCCCAGGTCACTGTGGTTGTAACGGCCCAGAGCAGGTGGCCCTGGTGGACTCAGCCTCATCCTCGTACAGGTGGAAGGTGTACAAGGCATCTAGGATGTCTTCGCGTACCTCTGCACATACTCCTGGCTGGCGCACTGTGATTTGTCATCATAGCACCCCTGGAAGCTGCGGAGCCATGAGGCCAGACTGCACATATTGCACCCACAGTTCCATAGGTTCCTGGCCCGGATGATGCTCGTCAGTGATTTCCAAGAGTTGAGGATCCAGGGCTCAACACAGGTGAGGTAGTTGGAGTCCAGCTGCAGAGACTGCAGGTGCGGCAGGGTCTCAAACACACGGGGCTCCATGTACTTGATCTTATTGCCCAACAGGTCCATTTTCTCCAGGTTCCAAACCCAGTCCAGCGAGCTAACCACAATGGCCACCTTGTCCCTCTTCAGGCAGAGGGAGTGCAGGGAGATGAAGCACGGGAAGTGGGCGGAATTCACGTTGACGCAGTCTGTGTGTTCCAGGTGCAGCCTGGTGAGCTTGAACAAGTCAGCAGAAGAGTTGCACGCCAGACTCCAGCTGATTGTATCCAATCTAAATATTCTTCATTATACACACAGGGATTATGTAACGTGTCCAGATCATAGTGGTAGTCACAGGTAGAGCTGAGATTCAAATCCAGGTCTTCTGACACTGAGTCCAGAACTTTCTAAAGTATGTCTATTACTGACCACACATAAATGGGAAACCAGGTGAAAAGGAGGGCAACTAATGAATGACAGGGGAGTCTCAGTGGCAATCTGGGTTGTTTGCTCCTTATACATTTTGGGTACCCTGTCCAGAATTACCCTTGAAATATTTCAATCCAGAGGGAGAGGACATGTAGTGAACTGAATTGGACTACCATGTAAATTCTAGGCTTGGAAATTACATCTGCCCATTTATCTTTATTGCTCTAGCAGCTCTAACCCATTTGCTGCAAAAATCATATCTGGGAGTACAAATCTCCCTAAACTTGTTTCTCAATAAAACTGGCAAATATAAATTAACAAAGCCAATGTTTGGAGGGGGCTCCTACCACATATCAGGCATACTGCAAAGCACTCCACGGTAGTGGCAATTTTATCAGTTTGGGGACTGCCCAGCTCTGAACTCTTTTTTGCTTTGGGGATTTCCAGTTTTCTATTTTTTCACAGTGGGCAGAGCCCAATTCCCCCCTCCCCCACAAAAGCTAATAATACCATAAATTTGCTCTTCTAGGCTCCCTGCTGCAAAGCATGGCCATATGACCCAGAATCACTTGCCTGACATTCTGGATCGGGAGCCAGTGATGTAAAGAATAAGGGACAGTACAGAATTATTTCAAGAAGCAGTAGAGCAATAGTCAGCTTTAAAAGCAGGAATGACAACAGTGTCAATGACAGCCCCAGCGCAGGTAAGGCAAGCTGTCCCATCTCACACTCAGCACTAATGCAGTAGTCACCCCCAGATTAGTTGTGTATCATGCTTTTGACTATAATTTAGAACCGTATTAACTCTGAGTCCAGTTCTCCAGCCCTTCTAGTGAGCCTGAGATTTCCTAGCGAGCCTGAGATTTCCTAGCGAGCCTGAGATTTCCTATATCCACTCCAAATCCTTTTCTGCTTAAGCCAGTCAGACCCAGATTTTGAGGCTTATAACTAAAAAAACTCAGAAATGGACTCAGTCTTGCTTAATTTTCATAGCAACCATCTGAGATCAGTACTATCATTAACTCCATTTTAGAGTTAAGGTCATGGGGCTTAGAGAGGTTACTTTGCCTAATGTCCCAAAGCTCATTAAGTAGTCATTATCCATGAGGTAATAATAACCAAAACTAATGTCATTCATAATCTAATGATCTTTGTGATTGTTCCCAGTGGCTTCCTAACTTTAATACATTTTTAATGTTAATTTCTAGAATATGAGGACATCTAGGGATCTCTAGGATCCATTCACAAGCCTGTGCTCCTTTACTCAAGTCACAAAGAGGAGAAATACTGACAGAAATGGGTAAAAGGAAAAGTCTGTCTTGGCATTTTCTTGTTTAATGATAGGTTGAAACAGCCTGGAGCTGCTCTGGCCTGGAAGCTCTTCCTGCCCCAGAAAGGCCCTCCCTTTCCTTGGCATGCTTTTCCTGAGACCCTCCTATCACAACCATTATAATATGGCCCAGAAAGAATGGGTGTCAAAAAGGAAGGAAGGAAGGAAGGAAGGAAGGAAGGAAGGAAGGAAGGAAGG
>NW_024425008.1:40100782-40117245 GCF_017311325.1 Ursus maritimus
AAACACACGGGGCTCCATGTACTTGATCTTATTGCCCAACAGGTCCATTTTCTCCAGGTTCCAAACCCAGTCCAGCGAGCTAACCACAATGGCCACCTTGTCCCTCTTCAGGCAGAGGGAGTGCAGGGAGATGAAGCACGGGAAGTGGGCGGAATTCACGTTGACGCAGTCTGTGTGTTCCAGGTGCAGCCTGGTGAGCTTGAACAAGTCAGCAGAAGAGTTGCACGCCAGACTCCAGCTGATTGTATCCAATCTAAATATTCTTCATTATACACACAGGGATTATGTAACGTGTCCAGATCATAGTGGTAGTCACAGGTAGAGCTGAGATTCAAATCCAGGTCTTCTGACACTGAGTCCAGAACTTTCTAAAGTATGTCTATTACTGACCACACATAAATGGGAAACCAGGTGAAAAGGAGGGCAACTAATGAATGACAGGGGAGTCTCAGTGGCAATCTGGGTTGTTTGCTCCTTATACATTTTGGGTACCCTGTCCAGAATTACCCTTGAAATATTTCAATCCAGAGGGAGAGGACATGTAGTGAACTGAATTGGACTACCATGTAAATT
Organism: Ursus maritimus; assembly: GCF_017311325.1. Classification (NCBI taxonomy): domain Eukaryota; kingdom Metazoa; phylum Chordata; class Mammalia; order Carnivora; family Ursidae; genus Ursus; species Ursus maritimus. The sequence goes on from NW_024425008.1 coordinate 40,101,356, forward strand.
CTAGGCTTGGAAATTACATCTGCCCATTTATCTTTATTGCTCTAGCAGCTCTAACCCATTTGCTGCAAAAATCATATCTGGGAGTACAAATCTCCCTAAACTTGTTTCTCAATAAAACTGGCAAATATAAATTAACAAAGCCAATGTTTGGAGGGGGCTCCTACCACATATCAGGCATACTGCAAAGCACTCCACGGTAGTGGCAATTTTATCAGTTTGGGGACTGCCCAGCTCTGAACTCTTTTTTGCTTTGGGGATTTCCAGTTTTCTATTTTTTCACAGTGGGCAGAGCCCAATTCCCCCCTCCCCCACAAAAGCTAATAATACCATAAATTTGCTCTTCTAGGCTCCCTGCTGCAAAGCATGGCCATATGACCCAGAATCACTTGCCTGACATTCTGGATCGGGAGCCAGTGATGTAAAGAATAAGGGACAGTACAGAATTATTTCAAGAAGCAGTAGAGCAATAGTCAGCTTTAAAAGCAGGAATGACAACAGTGTCAATGACAGCCCCAGCGCAGGTAAGGCAAGCTGTCCCATCTCACACTCAGCACTAATGCAGTAGTCACCCCCAGATTAGTTGTGTATCATGCTTTTGACTATAATTTAGAACCGTATTAACTCTGAGTCCAGTTCTCCAGCCCTTCTAGTGAGCCTGAGATTTCCTAGCGAGCCTGAGATTTCCTAGCGAGCCTGAGATTTCCTATATCCACTCCAAATCCTTTTCTGCTTAAGCCAGTCAGACCCAGATTTTGAGGCTTATAACTAAAAAAACTCAGAAATGGACTCAGTCTTGCTTAATTTTCATAGCAACCATCTGAGATCAGTACTATCATTAACTCCATTTTAGAGTTAAGGTCATGGGGCTTAGAGAGGTTACTTTGCCTAATGTCCCAAAGCTCATTAAGTAGTCATTATCCATGAGGTAATAATAACCAAAACTAATGTCATTCATAATCTAATGATCTTTGTGATTGTTCCCAGTGGCTTCCTAACTTTAATACATTTTTAATGTTAATTTCTAGAATATGAGGACATCTAGGGATCTCTAGGATCCATTCACAAGCCTGTGCTCCTTTACTCAAGTCACAAAGAGGAGAAATACTGACAGAAATGGGTAAAAGGAAAAGTCTGTCTTGGCATTTTCTTGTTTAATGATAGGTTGAAACAGCCTGGAGCTGCTCTGGCCTGGAAGCTCTTCCTGCCCCAGAAAGGCCCTCCCTTTCCTTGGCATGCTTTTCCTGAGACCCTCCTATCACAACCATTATAATATGGCCCAGAAAGAATGGGTGTCAAAAAGGAAGGAAGGAAGGAAGGAAGGAAGGAAGGAAGGAAGGAAGGAAGGAAGGAAGGAAGGGGGAGAAGGAGGGAGGAAGAGAGAAAAAGAGAAAGAAGGAAACTAAAGAGTCTACTTGACCCTGCTTTTGGAGCAGCAGGCTGTTCAGCCTTTTATCAGAAAAAAAGACTATTTTTACATTATGTTTCTGTCATTATTCCTGAAAACCCCGGTAAAAAGGAAATGTTACCTTCTATTTTGAAATACCAAATCCCTATGACAAAAAAAAAAAAAAAAATTTTTTTTTTTTAAAGAAAGAAAGGAAAAAAGAGAGGGGAGGGGAAGGAGAAAAACAACACAGGGAGAGGAACAAATTACTTTTATCTAAGTTAATTACTTAGATAAAATTGTGACTGGGCAGATCTACGTATAAAATGAAATATCCTAAAATATTTATTAAACATTTTCTAAATTAATACAGTTAAAACAACAAACAGAAGCCACTTCTGAAATATAAATGGAGAGCACAAGTAATAACAAATTCACAAATACTGGTCTTATTCTTTTTGTCATGTATTGTATATTCTCCTACTAGCTTACTCCTTATAAAATTTTATCACCAGAAACAATCTTGCAGGCTTATAACATGAAAGGATTTCTGCTTCTCCCATTTTTAACAACCAAAGAGTGAAGTTTCCAAATTCATTCATCCATCAATCCAATATTGTATGAACACCTAATACATGTCATGCATGGTGCTAGGCACTGGTATAAGGACTTGGTATAAAAGGGCACCATATGGGGAAATAATCACTTCTACCAGTTAACATAGAGCTGTGAGGAAATCAAATCCAAGAAAGTAAATTTTTATTATAATTTTCCCAGTGAAAAACATGTCACTATCAAACAGGAACCCACCTGACAGCACTGTGGATTAACAAACCTGACACAGATAAAAGAATAAGCAATAGCCCAAACCTATTAAGAAAGGACCAGCATGGGTGCAGTGTAGGATCTTAGAGGAAGACACTTCTAAGAGTAGCTTTTTCCAGAGGTTCTACAATAACGTCCCCCTTAGACTCAATAGCCTGGCTTGGCAATAATGTGTTAAAAACAAAATATTAGCAGAAATTATGATAGTTGAAAAAAACTCCTATAATATTTGAAGTTCATATTATTATTAGTAGTACGTTAATTTAAAAGGAAAGAAACCACTTTGTGACAGAACACTGTCACAAGAATACCAAGTACCGCACCTTAATGAAGAGTCCGTGAGATTTCATTGTTTCTTGTAGTCCTGGATAATCTTTCCTTTTTGCACCATTTGATGGTCTCTAGGAATCAACAAGGCCTGCAAGCATGGTCTTTCTTTACAACAGCTACCTCATGACAAGTATCACAGCAACTATCAGAGCATGAATTCACATGAACTCACTTCTGTTAGTGCTGTGTGTGAAACAGAACCACAGGTAGATATCTGAATTGGGATTCCTTTTTTTTTCTTAATTGCAAGAGGAGACTTCCTGCATTTACACAGAAAAAAGCAACCAACACTCGTAGAGTACTGGCTAAAACCCACAATTTATTTTCACAGGCATTACTTTATTTGATCTTCACAACAATCTCATGAGGCTGCAATTGTAACATTAAAAATGAGGGAAACTAGCAATCAGAAAAGATAAATTGCTCAGATCACACTATGGTAAATAAGGAATAGGGACTCAAATCCTCAGTAAAGCCTGACTTCTTCATATATCCTACAACTTTCCAATCCATATTTGAGATTACAGTGCCTTAATCTCCTATACCTCTCCCTGACCTGTCTCACGCTGGTTAGATATATGATATTCTCAATCAACAAATAGAGATTAGTTGCTCTTTTAACTTGCTTTTTCTAAATATTACCCTTTTTCATCCAGAAGCTAGAAGTAAAATTTTCCTCATATGGTTACCAAACCACTCAATTCCACCAGTTTTAACTACGTAATTTTAGAAAACTGGGCGAAGAACTTTTAGACTATAAATCCCAATTCTCAATTTAAATTTTATTTATTTTGCAAATTGGTAACAATTTCCATATGGTTGAAAGCACAAGGTACTTTTGAGTTGAAGAGTTAAAAGAGTCTACCTAGAACACCTTCCCCCAATCCCAGTTTTCCCATTCCATTCCTGTAAACCAACATTATTAGTTTCCTGTGAAACTTAAGTATGTATGCCAAATACATATAAGCCATAAACATGTATTTATATATGTCTCTGTTACAAGACAGTCCTCCCTGGATTTCTCAGTGTACTTGTCCAAGTTTCCTATAGATGAAACCTAGCATGACATAACATTGGAGACTGTCTCCTCTGCACCTCCTAAACTTGCCTCCTTACTCCGAAGCCATCAGCTCCCATTCAAGGAGCAATAAAACCTTTCCTATCCTCCCTGGAGCCAAAGAGTTAAATTTAGGAGCAGAGATCTTCTCCTGCCCCAGAGAGGATCTGTTTATTTTCAGAAAAAAAATAAATAAATAAGCTGAGCACTCTACCTCTAGAAAGAAAGATCAGATGTGTCAGCTCCTATAGAAGCTCAGAGATTCATGGGCCCCTGGGTGGCTCAGTCAGTAAAGTGTCTGCTTTCAGCTCAGGTCATGATCCCAGGATCCTGGGATCGAGCCCCACATCAGGGCTCCCTGCTCAGCAGGGAGCCTGCTTCTGCTTCTTCCTCTTCCTCTCCCCCTTCCCATCCTTGTGCGCGCTCTCTCTCTCTCTCTAATAAAAGAAGAAGCTCAGAGATTCATAATTTCTGAGTTCTCCTTCCCCAAACTTTGCTATAAGTCCAGGTATAAGCATATGGCTCTCACCTTGCTGCTCTGTGGAGAACTGGGTAAGGGGGACACAGTACTACCATGCTATCCTGGGACTGCTGTCACTGCTGTGTGGATTGACTTCTGATTCAAAGCCCTGGTGTTTCTGCAATTAGATATACAAGTAGGGTAACATCGGAGACCCTTTAGAGATCTAGACTTAATATCTGCTGTCTTACGTACATGGTATTGTGCTATACTCTAAACACTTCGTTTATTTCACTTAATATATCCTGAAATACCAGTGCGAGAAAAAAAAATTTTTTTGAGAGAGCAAGCAAGCGAACATGCATGCACACACGTGTGTTCCTGCACACACATGTGCACAAGTAGGGGCGGGGGAGAGGGAAAGAGAGGCTCTTAAGCAGGCTCCACACACAGCACAGAGCCCAACATGGGGCTCAACCCTGAGACCATGACCTGAGCCAAAATCAATAGTCAAAGGTTTAACTGACTGAGCCACCCAGAATACCCCACTGTAGAAGAATTTTAATAGATCAGTAAGTCAGTGTATTTTTAATCAATGATATTTTAGGAGTATTTTGACTACCTTACCAAAAAACACTATTTAACTGGCCGTAATTGTCCAAAAATAGATGATTCTTTAAATATTTTGTATAAAACTTACCCTAATTTTATATGTGTTATTCTTAGATTTTTACTGACTTAATCTTTTTCCTAAATGCAATTTTCCTATATTCAGAGAATAAAAGTTAGCTAAAACCTTGATCTTTTCTGTTGCCAAAGAAGCAAAGTTCAAATATAATTGCAGACCACTGATCTCAATGAAAACATTCTACATAAAGAACAAATTCAAATGCTTTGAAGAAAAAAATTATAGCATGGGTTTACACATTCTAAAAAAGCAAGCCAAATAAAGCAATATAAATATTCTCAAATATAAGTTTTAAGTACATATACAAGTATTTTGAGAAATATAAAAACAATCTAAATATTATCTACAAATATTTCTTCTTGATTATAAGGCTAAGAAGTGGATTTGAGTTACAAATAACTGACAAGTTAATTGAAATTAACATATTTGAATAAACGCCAGTAAGTTTTGGCTCATCAGTTTATTGCCTAATAAAATGCTTAAGTTAAACTTAGAAGAATTATTTATATATAACTATATACCTACTATATTATATATATATATACACACACTATATACATATACACACACATACAGCTCATATATATATTTAGTATCAGATAACGGTGTCTTAGAAAACAAAGTTCTCATGTATACATTTAATATCAAATAAAGTGTCTTAGGAAAAAGCTTACGGATATAAACAAAAATAAATAACTGTTTAGCTCTGGGTAATGGGATTATGAAGAATTTTAGGTGAGTTTTTGTGGCTTTCTATATTTCTCATGCATTCTACAATAAAGATAGTGATACTGTAATCTAGTTTGTTTTTCCAGTCTATAAAATAATAAAAATTCAGTAAAGTCAAAGGGCATAAACTTAATACATATAATTATAATTATATATTATACTTCTATCTTTCACATACACATATACTATACATACATACACACACATAAAATATCAATGTATATGCTAGAAGACAATGAAATAAAAGAATACATTTAAGTGTCCAGTCATAAATCAGGAAAGCATTAAAACTCTACTGGAGGTCACAAAAGAAAAGCTGAACAAATGGAAAGACACCAGGTTCCAGGATAGGAAGATTCATTATAAAGATGTCAATTGCCCTAAAATAATTTATAAATTTAATGCCAGTAGGATTTAGTCAGGGAGAGGAAGAAACTAGACAAGCAAATTTTATTTTTTTTTAAAGATTTTATGTATTTATTTGAGAGAGACAGATAGTGACAGAGATAGCGAGAGAGAGCAGAAGTGGGCAGGAGAGGGAGAAGCAGCCTCCCACTAATAGGAGAGCCCAATGTGGGTCCTGATCCTAGGACCATGGGATCATTATCTGAGCTGAAGGCAGACGCTTAACCAACCAAGCCACCCAGGCGCCCCTGGACAAGCCAATTTTAAATGTCATATGTAAACAGAATAAGCAATTCTAAAAACAAAAATATGAAGGGCCTGGACCTTCATATTATAAAGCCTCAATAATTAAAGCAATGTTACTAGTATGTATATATAATACATATATTATATATACACATATGAAACAGTCCAAAAATAAGCACAAATATATATACATGAGAGTTTAGTATAAAAGGTAATGCCTTGAATAGTGATGAGATTCACTAATCTCAGTTGTATTGACAACTGTGTAGCTATCTGGCTAGTACAGAGTTAAATCCATTCCTACACTAGTTAAATTCCAAACTTATGTTTAAAACTGAAACCATTAAAACATTAAGAGAAGAAATACACCCACACAAATAGAATCTCATCTTTGACAAAGGAACAAAAGCAATTTAATGAAGAAAGGATAGCTAAAACAACTGGACATCCACATGCAAACAAATGCAATTAGACACTGGCTTTACACTTTCACAAGAATAACTCAAATGAACCATAGATCCAACAGTGGCAGCCTAAACAGCTTACACCAAGCCCTACCCCCCGTGCTCTGCTGGTGCTGCTTTCTTGGGCAAGTGTGCCTGAGAACCAGCATGGTGGGCCCCTCCTCAAGAAGACCCGCGCAACCCCCCCACCCCCCACGTACCACATCCACTAACCATAAGGTTCTGCAAAGCTTCAGCTCTGGTGGAAATAGCATCAGGTCTCTTTTAGCAGACCAGAATACAACTAGTTAAAACTCGCCACACTCTGGCCAAGGTCCAAACACTCACCACTGCAGGCAAGGAGAAACTCTGAAGAGGACTGACCTGAGGGAAAGAGGTGCCAAAACACACAGCAGCAGAGTGCACACTCTGAAACACTTCCTGAAGCGCCAGGCCCTGGACAGTATAGGACTTCTTCATAAAACCATTACGCTCAAGAGCAGGAAACATAGCAGGCTTTCCTTGTTTTTTTTTTTTAAGATTATTTATTATTTATTTGACAGAGACAGCACAAGCAGGGGGAGCAGCAGAGAAAGAGGGAGAAGCAGGCTCTCCACTGAGCAAGGAGCCCGATGTGGGGCTCAATCCCAGGACCTGGGATCGTGACCCGAGCCAAAGGCAGATGCTTAACTGACTGAGCCACCAGGCGCCCCCATAACTCAGCGACTCCATAAAGCATAATAACATTTGTATCATAGGAGTCCCAAAAGAAGAGGGGAAAGAGGGCAGAAGATTTATTTCAGGAAATTACAGCTTCCCCAATCTGGTAAAGGAAACAGATATCCAAATCCAGGAGGCACAGAGAACCACCATCAAAATCAACAAAAGCAGGCTAACACCAAGACACATGACAGTAAAATTTCCAAAATATAGATATAAGTAAAAAATCCTAAATGAAGCAAGACAAAAGAAGTCCCTAACAAACAAGGGAAGACGAGTAAGGTTAGCAACAGATCTCTCCACAGAAACTTGGCAGGCAAGAAGAGTGTGGCATGATATATTCAACATGCTGAATGGGAAAAATATACAGCCAAGAATGTTCTATCCTGCAAGGCTGTCATTCAGAACAGAAGGAGAGATAAAGAGTTTCCCAGACAAACAAAAGGAGTTCATGACCGCTAAACCAGTTCTGCAAGAAATATTAAAGGGGACTTTTTGAGTGGGAAAGAAAGATCAAAAGCGACAAAGACTAGAAAGGAACAAAGAAAATCTCTAGAAACAACAACAAACAAGTAATAAAATGGCACTAAATTCAAATCTATCAACAATCACTCTGAATGTAAACGGACTAAATGCTCCAATCAAAAGACACAGGGTGTCAGAATGGATTTTAAAATAAGACCCATCTCTATGCTGCTTACAAGAGACTCATTTTAGACCTAATGACACCTGTTGACTGAAAGTGAGGAGATGGAGAACTATTTATCATGCAAACGGATGTTGAAAGAAAGGCAGAGTAGCCATACTTGTATCAAACAAACTAGATTTTAAACCAAAGACTATAACAAGAGATGAAAAAGAGCACTACATCATAATAAAGGGATCTATCCAACAAGAAGATCTAACAATTGTAAATATTTATGCCCCCAACTTGGGAACACCCACATATATAAAATAATTAATAACAAACATAAAGGAACTGATTAATAATAATATAATACAGTAGGGTACTTTAACACCCCACTTACCAATGGACAGATGATCTAAGCAGAAAATCAACAAGGAAACGATGGCTTTGGAGGACACTAGACCACATGGACATAACAGATATATTCACAATATTTCAGACCAGAGCAGCAGAATACACATTCTCTTCAAGTGCACATGGGACCTTCTCCAGAATAGATCATGTACTAGGTCACAAATCAGGCCTCAACAAGTACAAAAAGACTGAGATCATACTATACATATTCTCCAATCACAATGCTATGAAACTTGAAGTCAACCAGAAGAAAAAAAAGTTGGAAAGACCACAAATATATGGAAGCTAAAGAACATTCTACTAAAGAATGAACAGGTAAGGGAGCCTAGGTGGCTCAGTCGATTAAGCATCCAACTCCTTTTTTTTTTAAAGATTTTATTTATTTATTCATTCGACAGAGATAGAAACAGCCAGCGAGAGAGGGAACACAAGAAGGCAGAGTGGGAGAGGAAGAAGCAGGCTCATAGCAGAGAAGCCTGATGTGGGCCTCGATCCCACAACGCCGGGATCACGCCCTGAGCCGAAGGCAGACGCTTAACCGCTGTGCCACCCAGGCGCCCCTAAGCATCCAACTCTTGATCTCAGCTCAGGTCTTGATCTCAGAGTCATGAGTTCAAGCCCCGCGTTGGGCTCTACTCAAAAAGAAAAAAAATAAATTAAAAAGAATGAATTGGTCAAGCAGGAAATTAAAAAAGAAATTTTTTAAAATACATGGAAACAAATGAAAATGAAAGACAATGGTCCAAAACCTTTGGAAAACAGCAAAAGGGTCTTAAGAGGGAAGTATATCGGGACACCTGGGTGGCTCAGTCATTAAGCGTCTGCCTACGGCTCAGGTCATGATCCCAGGGTCCTGGAATCAAGCCCCTCATTGGGCTCCCTGCTCAACGGGAAGCCTGCTTCTCCCTCTCCCACTCCCCCTGCTTGTGTTCCCTCTCTTGCTGTCTCTGTCAAATAAATAAATAAAATCTTTATTAAAAAAAAAAGGCATCCAAATTGGTAAGGAAGAAGTCAAACTCACTATTTGCAGACAACATGACACTCTATGTAGAAAACCTGAAGACTCCACCAAAAAATTGCAAGAACTAATACACAAATTCAGCAAAGTCACAGGATACAAAGTCAATGCACAGAAATCTGTTACATTTCTATACACCAATAATGAAGAAGCAGAGAAATCAAGGAATTGATCCCATTTACAACTGCACCAAAAACAATAAGATACTTAGGAATAAACCTAACCAAAAATGTAAAAGAGCTGTACTCTGAAAACCATAGGACACTTATGAAAGACATTAAGAGAGGACAGAAAGTAAAGGAAAAAACATTCCGTGCTCATGGATTAGAAGAACAAATATTGTTAAAACATCTATATTACCCAAAACAATCTACACATTTAATATAAACCCTGTCAAAATACCACCAGCATTTTTCACAGAACTAGAACAAACAATCCTAAAATGTGTATGGAACCATAAAAGACCCCAAATAGGCAAAGTAACCTTGAAAAAGCAAAGCAAAGCTGGAGACATCATAATTCTGAACTTCAAGTTATATTACAAAGCTGCAGTCATCACAACTGTATGGTACTGGCATGAAAACAGACACATAAATCAAAGGAACAGAATAGAAAACCCAAAAATGGACCCACAACCTAATGGTCAACTAATCTTCAACAAAGCAGGAAAGAATATCCAATGGAAAAAGGACAGTCTCTTCAACAAATGGTGTTGGGAAAACTGGACGGCAACATGCAGAAGAATGAAACTAGACCACTTTCTTATACCATACACAAAAATAAACTCAAAATGGATGAAAGACCTAAATTTGAGATGGGTAACCATCAAAATACTAGAGGAGAACGTAGGCACTAATCTCTTTGACATCAGCCATAGCAACTTCCTACTACATACGTCTCCAGAGGCAAGGGAAAGAAAAGCAAAAATGAGCTACTGGGACTTCATCAAGATAAAAACTTTCTGCGCAGAGACAGAAACAATCAACAAAACTAAAAGGTAGCCTTTGGAATGGGAGAAGATATTTGCAAATGACGTATCTGATAAAGAGTTATCATCTAAAATCTATAAAGAACTTAAACTCGACACCCAAAAAACAAATAACCTGGTTAAGAAATGGGCAGAAGACATGAACAGATATTTTTTCAAAGAAGACATCTAGATGGCTAACAGACACATGAAAAGATGCTCAACATCACTCATCATCAGAGAAATACAAATCAAAACTACAATGAGATAACACCTCAGAATGGCTAAAATTAACAACGCAGGAAACAACAGATGTTGGTGAGGATGCAGGGAAAGAGGAACCTTCTTGCACTGTTGGTGGGAATGTAAACTGGTGTGGCCACTCTGGAAAACTGTATAGAGGTTCCTCACAAATAGAACTACTCTAAGATTCAGCAATTGCATTATTTGGTATTTACCCAAAGGATAAAAAATACTGATTTTAAGGGATACGTGCACCCCAATGTTTATGGCAGCATTATTAACAACAGGCAAATTATGGAAAGAACCCAAATGTCTATCAACTGACGAATGGGTAAAGATGTGGTGTGTGTGTGCATGTGTATATATATACAATGGAGTATTAGTCATCAAAAAGAATGAAATCTTGCCATTTGCAACAACGTGGATGGACCCAGAGTATATTATGCTAAGCAAAATAAGTCAGTCAGAAAAAGACAAATGTCACATGATCTCACTCATATGTGGAATTTAAGAAACAAAACAAATGAATGGGGGCGGGGGTGGGGGTGAAGAGCCAAACCATAAAACAGGCCTTTAACTATAGAGAACAAACTGAGGATTGATGGAGGGAGGTGGGCCGGGGATGGGCTAAATGGGTGATGGGCATTAAGGAGGGCACTTGTTGTGATGAGCACTGGGTGTTATATGTAAGTGATGAATCACTAAAACCTACACCTGAAACTAATAATTACACTGTATGTTAACTAGAATTTAAATAAAAACTTGAAAATAAATTTAAAAAACTGGAAATATGTAATAAATAAACAAAATCTATTATTTTTTTAAATGGGTAAATTCCTTTGAAACAATGGCATAAAGGAGCCCCCAGTAAAACTTAAAACCTATAATTCAGAAGAGATAAGATAAATTTGACCAGATAATTCTTTAAAGAAAAGGGAAGTTCAGGTGCACCTCAGTGGTTCAACTGGTTAAGCGTCTGACTCCATTTCAACTCAGGTCATGAACTCAGGGTCATGAGGTCAAGCCGCGCATGGGGTTCTGCGCTCAACGTGGAGTCTATGTGAGCTCTCCCTCTGCCCATTCCCCTCTCTCATGCATATGCACTCTCTATCAAATAAATAAAATCTAAAAAATAAATAAATAAAAAGAATAGGGAAATTCAGATGATAAATGACAAACTTGGAGGGAAATGTAGCTTGTGTCTCCTTCATATAAAGAAAGTATCTAGCAGCGTCTGGGTGACTCAGCGTGTTAAGCCTCCAATTCTTGATTTCGGCTTAGGTCGTGATCTCATGGGTCATGAGACAGACTCCCTGCTCAGTGGGGAGTCTGCTTGAAGATTCTCTCCTTCTGCCCCTCCCCCCACTCACTTGCACTCTCTCTCTAAAATAAATCTTATTTTAACAAGTACGTAGAAGTTAATAAAGTTCAAACATGATAGAAAAATGGGCAAAAGATTCCAAATAGCACTTGAGGTCCATTTCAATGAATAGTATGCAACTGCAAAAGAGTACAGGAGAGAGAAACTGCTTGCCAGGCATTGGATATTTCAAATTGATGGTTTCAGCACATAAAAGCAGGATGACAGATTGAAAGGTATTTTTTTTTCCCCTCATGGTTATCAGTCAAGGTCCCTGATAATGAGGCCTCTCAATGGAGACACTTGGGCTAAAAAATACAGGTTACATATAAGTATGTCTGGCCTAGGTGCCTGAGTCTTGGACCTCAATTTTCTCTAGAAAACACAATGCACTGGGCATGTACCCAGTGTGGTGTGGGCAGGGCACCTATCCCCTATGAGGCCTGCCAGACAAAGACTGCAATTGCCTATGGTCAGGACTCATAGGTCACACAAGGATTCTGGCTTGGAGCTAAACTGCTCACCCTTCAGTGGCTACCCCAAAGCCTCAACTTCTTCACATGGTAAACAAAGATCCCGTCACCTGACCCCCATACCTACTTTTCTGCTCTCATCTCCTGCTTCACATTTCATACTCCCGTAAAAACTGCCCCCCTCCATGGGGTGCCTGGGTGGCTCAGTCGGTTAAGCATCTGCCTTCGGCTCAGGTCATGATCCCAGGGTCCTGTGATCAAGCCCCACATTGGGTTTCCTACTCGGCAGGGAGTCTGCTTCTCCCTCTGCCCCTCCCTCTGTTCTCTCTCAAAAAAATAAATAAAATCTTTTTAAAAATTTATTTTTTAAAAAAACTGCCCCCCTCCAAAGTATTCTAACCTTCGTACCTTTGTTCACAGTTTCCCCTGCTTTCCCCACCCTCTGTGTCTTCACCAAGCAAACTACCACTTATCCTTTAAGATTCATCAAGTTCCACCTCCACCAGGAAGCCTTCTTAACAAATATCCACCTTCATTCTAGACACAAGTAACTCTTCCCTATGCTGTGGATCCTTCAGTCCTCATGCAGATAAAATGCTACCAATTTACTTACTACATAATATTTTCTGTTTCTGTACCCGTCTATGTAACAAAACACTAAATTCCTAGAGAATAGAGGCCATATCAGTTCTTTGTAATTCCTCTCTGAAAAGCCACCATTCACTCTTCACAACTGGCTTCTTAGTCCATAGGCCTTAGGCTCCCTGGTTGTCAGGGATTTCTAAAATCTTTTCGTTTATATATGATAAGTACTGGAACATTTAAAAGTATCCATTTGCAAAGTGATAACCACAACTTTTCACCTGTAACTTTAGAGTTTCCTGTCATTTAACTTTCACCCAATTTTTATGGGAATCCAGTCCAAGAGGAGAAGGAAGAGGGGAGCCAAGCAGAAAACAAAGATACTCAATGTCAGCAAAGGTCTTAATAGCCAGCAGTCCTAACACAACAGTAAACTGGAAAAGTCCATGTAAGCTTGCGTCCCTGATGAAGTCGTAGCTTCTAGCTGTGTCACCGAAGAGGAAACCAGACTTCATTCAGGGGGATACTGCAAGAATGGACTCTACATGCCTAAATCCCAGGCCTAAAGATTCCATGCCAGCTAAGTTTAATTTAGTGTCTCTGTCTCCCTCTCTCTCTCTTTCTCTCTCTCTCTCTCTCTCAGTAAACACTAAGATGTGTGCTGGGACTATCTGCACTGTTTCTGCACCTACCGAGTAGGCACAGACTTACACACTCCAGAAAAATCAGGCTGGGGTGAGAAGCATGCCAGACATTTTAAAAATCCCAGTGAGAAGAGCAAAGACGAGCTTTTTACCTGGTAAAAATCCTTACTCCACAGTTATATTCAAAAGCAAAAGCAATACTGCAACCATGTGATTGTGTCCTCTCCTACTTTTATATAAAGATGTTTCTGTATCCTTTACCATTAAAGACATTTTAGATCCTCTACACAGGGAGGAGACAGACCAGTAATTTGTGTGAAATGAATGTCTACAAATATAAGGTTAAAACCCTAAAATATTTTAATGGATGGTGGTTGCTTCAAATGAAATCAAGAGGTAAATAACAATAAATGAATGGGTAACCCCTGTACTTACAAGAGAACGTGAGCAACAATGGCATTCACATCAAACAAGGTATCAGTAGGGAATTCTCTGAGTAAGATGTTGCCCCTATAAAAAAAATTTAAAAAGCATTACAGAAATACTTCCTTGGAATTCATTGTTCTTGTCTCTGCAATACAGTAGGTTGTAAGTGCTTTGATGTTAGAGCCTAGGTGTTACCCATTATCCCATGCCCCTACCAGCAAGCTGAAGTTAAAACACACAAAAATATTTATGGAATATACACTCAATAAATATGTTGGCTCTGAAGAGCTTAGGCCCTGGGCCAGACAAAAAGACTGGGAAAACACATGAGTCTCAACATGGCTTCCCACCAACCTCCCAGTCACACACACACACACACACACACACACACTCCCTAAATGGGCTGGGAAGGAGACAAGTAGGACAGAAAAAGAAGTGTCCTTAGCAGCTGATCTCTGAGGAGACAGAATTTGTCCCCACTTTTTAGGCCAAATCCCAAGAGTTTGAGAGAAAGACTTCAAGAAACCTCAGGGAGACTAGCAGACCAGAGTGGAAAGGAATCTTAACTGGGACATTGGCAGATCTCTCAAAAATACATGTCTTTCACACCCAAATATGGACTGACAGATCTACTCAAAACACTAAATTTGTTAAGTGCTTACTTTCAAGGCACTTATAGTAGGAGTTTACATAAGAATTCTTATGTAATATTCAAAACAAGCCTGTGAGGTAGATTTTATAGCTACTTTATCTCATTTTATAGATAAGTTAAAGCACAGGTAACAAGTCTAAGCTTCATGTGTACCTCACTGCATACGACTTTATTCTGACTTAGTGATATTTTGTATATTTCAATATTCTAGAAGTATAGCTTTATATCTGCCTATCACACTCAAAAAATTCTTTACCTGAATAAATATGCTTTCATCAAATCCTTTTCTTTTCCACAGTATCTTGACGTTTCTTCTTTGACACAATTAACCTTTAAAAGATTATATTTAAGGTTCAGAGTATATATCAAAAGGTCAAGTTTCTTGGTTAGGGAAATAAGAAGGAAAATACAACAGTACATGGGGCGCCTGGGTGGCTCAGTCGTTAAGCGTCTGCCTTTGGGTCAGGGTGTGATCCCAAAGTCCTGGGATCAAGCCCCACATCAGGCTCCTCCGCTAGAAGCCTGCTTCTTCCTCTCCCACTCCCCCTGCCTGTGTTCCCTCTCTCGCTGGCTGTCTCTCTCTCTGTCAAATAAATAAATAAAAAATATTTTAAAAAAAGAAAAAAGACAGAAAAAGAAAATTAAACAGTACAGTCTATCTCCAGGTCAAATGTTTTATTTTACTTTTTTTTTCTGATTTGTATCCTATAATTGCTCATTCATCCAAGTGCTTGAGGTAAACCCGAAAAAGAAATTATTTCTACACCTAAGAGTTCTATTTAATTATACTTAAAAGTTTACATTTAATTCAACCTTATGGAACAAGTAAGAGGTAACCAGGAAGAAAAGGAAAGATACAATTAAGGCAGGACAAAAAATCATGAGCAAAAGCGAAGAAGCAGAAGTAAGTGGTAAGTTGAGAACATGAAAGCATCTCAGCAGCTGGAACACAGATACTGTTGGTTTCTTATCCAAAATCCATCCTTCCCTTTTGTTTTACTGACAGAACTTCCCTAAACACAAGTGCCCCAGTGAAAGACTTTTCCAGACTCCCCAACAGCTGCAGATGGCCAAAGAGTGTTAGAAGCCACTGGGGTTGGATTCCAGATGGTTCTTAAAAGGTAGCTGACTTATACTCTTATCCCACTTCTTCCTGACAAAAACCAGACAAGGCAGCTGGGGCACCAGCAGGAATC